>NC_092258.1:130000-310000 GCF_036320965.1 Panulirus ornatus | reverse complement strand
TGTTTGCCTAAGTCGATCATGTTATTACCGTAAGTTTTGGGAAGAGCATCTCGCTGCCCACCACAGATACAGAAAATATGAAGTTCAGCTTGATGCTGATTCTTGTATTTAGTCACATATGCTTGAAAGATGGCTACTATGACAAGTTATGAATAATCAACGGTTGATTAACGAAAAGATTATTAATTACATGAAGCAGTGTGATGTACACACAAACATTATTTGAAGAATTAAAGTCCATGTTTCTTGTGTTTACCCACAGTCCTTTCAAAATATTTTCCAATATTTGTATGAAACTTGGCGCACATTTATGGTGGGCTGCTTGAAAACGAATCGATTTTCTTTTGGGAAAATTATTCCATTTCAGATGCGTGAAAACGAGCTTTGGGTTTGCATAAATTCTCTCTCTGTCTCTCTCTCTCTCTGTGAAATATACTGACAAATGTTCGAGATAAAATATGAGACTACCAAAGTGACTGTTTTCACGTTACATTATCCATCATTATATATATTTAGTGAATTGGAACGATGTGGTATACCGGGGTCGACGTGCTGTCAGTGGATTGAACCAGGGCATGTGAAGCCTCTGCGGTAAACCATGGAAGGTTTTGTGGGGCCTGGATGTGGAAAGGGAGCTGTGGATTCGGTGCATTACACATGACAGCTCGAGACTGAGTGTGAACGAATGTAGCCTTTGTTGTCTTTTCCTAGTGCTTCCTCGCCCGCACGCCGGGGGAGAGGGGGTGTCATTTCATGTGTGGCGGGGTGGATGAAGGCAGCATGTATATATATGTACATGTGTGTATATGTATACGTCTGTGTATGTATAGGTATGTATATATGCGTGTGTGGACGTTTATGTATATACATGTGTATGTGGGTGGATTGGGCCATTATCTCGTCAGTTTCCTTGCGCTACCTCGCTAACGCGGGAGACAGCGACAAAGTATAATAAAAGAATAAGAGAATATATATATACATATATATATATATATATATATATATATATATATATATATATATATATATTTCTTTTTTTTTTATTTCTGTTTTTTCTTTGTCGCTGTCTCCCGCGTTAGCGAGGTAGCGCAAGGAAACAGACGAAAGAATGGCCCGACCCACCCACATACACATGTATGTACATACACGTCCACACACGCAAATATACATACCTATACATTTCAATCTATACATATATATACACACACAGACATGTACATATATACACATGTACATAATTCATACTATCTGCCTTTATTCATTCCCATCGCCACCTCGCCACACATGGAATAACAACCCCCTCCCCCCTCATGTGTGTGAGGTAGCGCTAGGAAAAGACACCAAAGGCCCCACTCGTTCACACTCAGTCTCTAGCTGTCATGTAATAATGCACCGAAACCACAGCTCTTTCCACATCCAGGCCCCACAAAACTTTCCATGGTTTACTCCAGACTCTTCACATGCCCTGGTTCAATCCATTGACAGCACGTCGACCCCAGTATACCACATCGTTCCAATTCACTCTATTCCTTGCACGCCTCTCACCCTCCTGCATGTTCAGGCCCCGATCACCCAAAATCTTTTTCACTCCATCCTTCCACCTCCAATTTGGTCTCCCACTTCTCCTCGTTCCCTCCACCTCTGACACATATATCCTCTTGGTCAGTCTTTCCTCACTCATTCTCTCCATGTGACCAAACCATTTCAAAACGCCCTCTTCTGCTCTCTCAACTACACTCTTTTATTACCACACATCTCTCTTACCCTATTATTACTTACTCGATCAAACCACCTCACACCACATATTGTCCTCATACATCTCATTTCCAGCACATCCACCCTCCTGCGCACGACTTTATCACAGCCCATGCCTCGCAACCATACAACATTGTTGGAACCACTATTCCTTCAAACATACCCATTTTTGCTTTCCGAGATAATGTATATATATATATATATATTGTACTTAGTCGCTGTCTCTCGCGTTAGCGAGGTAGCGCAAGTAAGCAAACGAAAAAATGGCTCAACCCACCCTCATACACATGTTTATACATAAACTCTCACATACGCACATATACATACCTATACATTTCAACGTATACATATATATACATACACAGATATATACGTATATACACAAATACATATTCATACTTGCTGCCTTCATCCATTTCCTTCGCCACTCCGCCACATATGAAATGGGACACCCCCCCTCCGCGCGCGAAGTAGCGCTAGGAAAAGACAACAAAGGCCACATTCGTTCACACTCACTCTCTAGCTGGCATGTGTAATACACTGTCATGTAATAATGCACCGAAACCACAGCTCTTTCCACATTCAAGCCCCACAAAACTTTCCATGGTTTACCCCAGACGCTTCAAATGCCCTGGTTCAGTCCATTGACAGCACATCGACTCCGGTATACCACATCGTTCCAGTTCACTCTATTCCTTGCACGCCTTTCACCCACCTGTATGTTCAGGCCCCGATCGCTCAAAATCTTTTTCACTCCATCCTTCCACCTCCAATTTGGTCTCCCACTTCTCCTCTTTCCCTTTACCTCTGACACATATATCCTCTTTGTCAATCTTTCCTCATTCATTCTCTCCATGTGACCAAATCATTTCAGTACACCCTCCTCTGTTTCTCACCCACACTTTTTATCACCACATATCTCTCTTATCCTTTAATTACTTACTCGATCAAACTTCCTCACACCATAGATTGTCTTCAAACATCTCATTTCCAACACATCCACCCTCCTCCGCACAACTCTATCTGTAGCCGACTCCTCGCAACCATATATCATTGTTGGAACCACTATTCCTTCAAACATACCCATTTTTGTTCTCTGGGGTAACGTTCTCGCCTTCCACACATACTTCAACGCTCCCAGAATCTTCGCTCCCTTCCCCACTCTGTGACACTTTCGCTTCCACGGTTCCATCCGCTGCTAAATCCACTCCCAGATATCTAAAACACTTCACTTCCTCCAGCTTTTCTCCATTCAAACTTACCTCCCAGTTAACTTGTCCCTCAACCCTACTGAACATAATAACCTTGCTCTTATTCACATTTACCCTCGGCTTTCTTTTTTCACACACTTTATCAAACTCAGTCACCAGCTTCTGCAGTTTCTCACCCGAATCAGCCACCAGCGCTGTGTCATCAGCGTACAACTGACTCACTTCACAAGCCCTTTCATCCACAACAGACTGCATACTTGCCCCTCCCTCCAAAACTCTTGCATTCACCTCCCTAACAATCCCATCCACACACCAATTAAACAACCTTTGAGACATCACGCACCCCTGCCGCAAACCGACATTCACTGGGAACCAATCACTCTCCTCTCTTCCTACTCGTCTACATGCCTTATATCCTCGGTAAAAACTTTTCACTGCATCTAGCAACTTAACTCCCACACCATATACTCTTAATACCTATCATATGCCTTCTCTAGATCCATAAATGCTACATACAAATTCATTTGTTTTTCTAAGTATTTCTCGCATACATTCTTCAAAGCAAACACCTGATCCACACATCCTCTAACACTTCTGAAACCACATTGCTCTTCCCCAATCTGATGATCTGTTCATGCCGTTATCCTCTCAATCAATTCCCTCCCATATAATGTATATATATATATATATATATATATATATATATATATATATATATATATGTATATATATATATATATATATATATATATATATATATATATATATATATATATATATGGTTAGCTTACGACACGCAGGCAATACGTGATAAGAATTCTTTCTCCCCTATCCCCAGGGATTATATATATATATATATATATATATATATATATATATATATATATATATATATATATATGATTTGGTAAACAGAGAAGAGGTAGTAAAAGCTTTGCGGAAGATGAAAGCCGGCAAGGCAGCAGGTTTGGATGGTATTGCAGTGGAATTTATTAAAAAAGGGGGTGAGTGTATTATTGACTGGTTGGTAAGGTTATTTAATGTATGTATGATTCATGGTGAGGTGCCTGAGGATTGGCGGAATGCGTACATAGTGCCATTGTACAAAGGCAAAGAGGATAAGAGTGAGTGCTCAAATTACAGAGGTATAAGTTTGTTAAGTATTCCTGGTAAATTATATGGGAGGGTATTGATTGAGAGGGTGAAGGCATGTACAGAGCATCAGATTGGGGAAGAGCAGTGTGGTTTCAGAAGTGGTAGAGGATGTGTGGATCAGGTGTTTGCTTTGAAGAATGTATGTGAGAAATACTTAGAAAAGCAAATGGATTCGTATGTAGCATTTATGGATCTGGAGAAGGCATATGATAGAGTTGATAGAGATGCTCTGTGGAAGGTATTAAGAATATATGGTGTGGGAGGCAAGTTGTTAGAAGCAGTGAAAAGTTTTTATCGAGGATGCAAGGCATGTGTACGTGTAGGAAGAGAGGAAAGTGATTGGTTCTCAGTGAATGTAGGTTTGCGGCAGAGGTGTGTGATGTCTCCATGGTTGTTTAATTTGCTTATGGATGGGGTTGTTAGGGAGGTGAATGCAAGAGTTTTGGAAAGAGGGGCAAGTATGAAGTCTGTTGGGGATGAGAGAGCTTGGGAAATGAGTCAGTTGTTGTTCGCTGATGATACAGCGCTGGTGGCTGATTCATGTGAGAAACTGCAGAAGCTGGTGACTGAGTTTGGTAAAGTGTGTGAAAGAAGAAAGTTAAAGAGTAAATGTGAATAAGAGCAAGGTTATTAGGTACAGTAGGGTTGAGGGTCAAGTCAATTGGGAGGTAAGTTTGAATGGAGAAAAACTGGAGGAAGTAAAGTGTTTTAGATATCTGGGAGTGGATCTGGCAGCGGATGGAACCATGGAAGCGGAAGTGGATCATAGGGTGGGGGAGGGGGCGAAAATCCTGGGAGCCTTGAAGAATGTGTGGAAGTCGAGAACATTATCTCGGAAAGCAAAAATGGGTATGTTTGAAGGAATAGTGGTTCCAACAATGTTGTATGGTTGCGAGGCGTGGGCTATGGATAGAGTTGTGCGCAGGAGGATGGATGTGCTGGAAATGAGATGTTTGAGGACAATGTGTGGTGTGAGGTGGTTTGATCGAGTAAGTAACGTAAGGGTAAGAGATATATGTGGAAATAAAAAGAGCGTGATTGAGAGAGCAGAAGAGGGTGTTTTGAAATGGTTTGGGCACATGCAGAGAATGAGTGAGGAAAGATTGACCAAGAGGATATATGTGTCGGAGGTGGAGGGAACGAGGAGAAGTGGGAGACCAAATTGGAGGTGGAAAGATGGAGTGAAAAAGATTTTGTGTGATCGGGGCCTGAACATGCAGGAGGGTGAAAGGAGGGCAAGGAATAGAGTGAATTGGATCGATGTGGTATACCGGGGTTGACGTGCTGTCAGTGGATTGAATCAGGGCATGTGAAGCGTCTTGGGTAAACCATGGAAAGCTGTGTAGGTATTTATATTTGCGTGTGTGGACGTATGTATATACATGTGTATGGGGGTGGGTTGGGCCATTTCTTTCGTCTGTTTCCTTGCGCTACCTCGCAAACGCGGGAGACAGCGACAAAGCAAAAAAAAAAAAAGTATATATTTTTTTTTTTTTTTTATATATATATATATATATATATATATATATATACAGAGAGAGAGAGAGAGAGAGAGAGAGAGAGAGAGAGAGAGAGAGAGAGAGAGAGAATCATAAACCATTATTATGAAAACATTTAGAGAAATGCACATGGACACTGGAATGATTGCTTTTTTATGATTAGACCTTGTTTATTACGTGACTTGACCTATATCGTTACTGAAACAATAACCCACTAAGAGTTAGACTCCTGGAATTACAAGTAATTCTATGTTGGTGCACGATCTATGCAAAATAAATTTCATTCAGATCTAAATGATTTAATGCTTTAATTCTTTTCTCAGTCTTGAAAATATTGAACGGACGAATCTTTTAAGCTTAGCATGTGTTTGATATCAAATGAGCAAGTTCCTTATATGTACCTTACACTCCAAAATTTGTGTTTGGTAATGTGAAGGCTTTATAAAGTTTTATCTCGGAATTTACTCTATTTCATTGAAATGTGTAAGAGATAACATTTAGAATTACTATTTTTGTGGGCGACACCGAGCAACTTATTTTTGTATGTAGAATATTTCCAATAGGGTTGTGCAGATTAAGAAGAGTCCTGACGCTTACTGGACATTTGTTATATTTGCAATATTTCTTTATCGAAATATATCCTAGAGAACGAATGTCTTAGTTAATATCAATGTTTCTTTAGAGTTTTAGGTCTTATCAACAATGCTGAAAGTTATCTTCCCTTCGGCAGACCAAGAACTTGAGAAAGAAGGTTTCACGAGTCGAGGAGGAAAACGAAACTCTGGCGCTTCAGCTCAAGAAGATGAGCAACAAAGCCAAGGCCAACAGGCAGAGGTCTTTCGAGCGCTCTGGATCCCAGGAGCGGTCCAACTCTGTGGAACGGGGATCACTGAGTCGCCAGGGCTCGACGGAGAAACCTCCTACCAAGGAACCTGACGAAGGCATTACCGAAGACCTCGACCCAACCGAACTGAAGGTTGCACTATCTCAGTATATTGCCTTTGAATGGTTCCAGTGCAAAAAGAATAAGCCCTAAAAGTTGAAGAATTTGTGTGTGTGTGTGTGTGTGTGTGTGTTCGTTTACCATTCTTTTTTCTCAAGGTGGAGGGAAGATTTGTCGATGGTAGGGGTATCCATATATTCAGCAAAGCTACCTTGCCGATAATCTTTGCGACGCCATCATTGCTTGCAGTATTCTAATATACAATGAAGAGCCACTTTCATGAATTAAGTCTAATTTGCGGCTGTGACTGCAGATCCAACTGGAGTTGAACGAGCAGGAGGCAGCTGTCCTGAGGCGGAAGGTTGAAGATCTAGAGACAGAGAATGAGAGGCTACAGAAGGAGATTAAGGGAGTCCTCGCTTCTACAGAGAAGTCCGTCAAGGTAATATAAGAAACAAGAACTTAGCATGTTTCCAGGTTCTTATGACTTGTTTGTTCTCCTGATACAACAGGTTGTGCATAAAGAACACTAAATCAAATTTTTTTTTTTTAGTGTTCCTTGACTTGGTTAGGAACGGTATTGTAAATGCCAGTTAATTTTCAGTGTCGGAAACTTAGGCCATGGTGCCTCATTTTGAAGTCTCGCGTGAAGACGATATTGTCAGACACGAATCACTTTGATAATGTTTTTCTGCTGTAATGTAGTAGTTACTGTTTAGAGAAGTATTTCCACATGAATGCTTTGATATTAGGTTCTGAAGAATTCGGTAAGAGTTCCATTAGATTATTGAAGCTTTCATACGTTCAATCTTTTGGGATTTATCAAAAACTTACAAGAGAATTGTGGTTTCATAGTGACCATGATAGAGTAAAATAAGTGAATACATTTCTTTGAAGGGAGAGACGGGGCTGGACGTGAAGAAGCTGGAAAGGGAGGCAGATATTTTGAGGGTGAAAATACAAGCGACGGAGGAGGAAAACGAGAGGTTGTGCGACGAAAACAAGAAGCTGCAGCTGCGTGTGGTTAAGCGCCTTCCGCTCTCCGCCAACGAAAGCAGCTACATTGAGAGACAGGTTGGCAAACTCTGAAATCGGTTTTTCACACAGATACAAACACACACACACACACACACACACACACACACACACACACACACACACACACACACAACCCAGAGCGTACTGAAGGTTCACAATATCACAGTATTTTCAGTTTTCCTTATGTTGCATTTAGCGCGAAAGTTTTCATCAAATGTTCATTCATAAATCTTACTCTAAAATTGCTACAATGGCACAACGTATCTTTTAGACGAAACTTTTGACATGGGTTAGGGTGAAACAGTCATTATAGAAATATTCACAGAAGAATTTAGCATGAAACGCTGGATATTTAGTGTTGAACCTTCTCCATAGTGCATCATAAAGAAAAGTGAAGACTACGAAAATACTTGTAAGTAGCGAATTAGTTGTAGTCAGAAACGTAATGAAAATATCTTGATATATGTATATCAAGGTAGTGAAAGCTTTGCGGAAGATGAGAGCCGGCAAGGCGGCGGGTTTAGATGGTATTGCAGTGGAATTTATCAAAAAAGGGGGTGACTGTGTCGTTGACTGGTTGGTCAGGCTATCTAATGTATGTATGACTCATGGTGAGGTGCCTGAGGATTGGAGGAATGCTTGCATGGTGCCATTGTACAAAGGCAAAGGGGATGAAACTGAGTGCTTAAATTACAGAGGTATAAGTTTGTTGAGTATTCCTGGTAAATAATATGGGAGGGTATTGATTGAGAGGGTGAAGGCATGTACAGAGCATCAGATTGGGGAAGAGCAGTGTAGTTTCAGAAGTGGTAGAGGATGTGTGGATCAGGTGTTTGTTTTGAAGATTGTATGTGAGAAATACTTAGAAAAGCAAATGGATTTGTATGTAGCATATATGGATCTGGAGAAGGCATATGATAGAGTTGATAGAGATGCTTTGTGGAGGGTATTAAGAATATATGGTGTGGGAGGCAAGTTGTTAGAAGCAGTGAAAAGTTTTTATCGAGGATGTAAGGCATATGTACTAGGAAGAGAGGAAAGTGATTGGTTCTCAGTGAATGTTGGTTTGCGGCAGAGGTGTGTGATGTCTCCATGGTTGTTTAATTTGTTTATGGATGAGGTTGTTAGGGAGGTGAATGCAAGAGTTTTGGAAAGAGGGGCAAGTATGCAGTCTGTTGTGGATGAGAGAGCTTGGGAAGTAAGTCAGTTGTTGTTCGCTGATGATAACAGCGGTGGTGGCTGATTCGTGTGAGAAACTGCAGTTTGGTAAAGTGTGTGAAAGAAGCTGAGAGTAAATGTGAATAAGAGCAAGGTTATTAGGTACAGTAGGGTTGAGGGACAAGTCTATTGAGAGGTAAGTTTGAATGGAGAAATACTGGAGGAAGTGAAGTGTTTTAGATATCTGGGAGTGGATTTGGCAGCGGATGGAACCATGGAAGCGGAAGTGAATCATAGGGTGGGGGAGGGGTCGAAAGTTCTGGGAGCGTTGAAGAATGTGTGGAAGTCGAGAACATTATCTCGGAAAGCAAAAATGGGTATGTTTGAAGGAATAGTGGTTCCAACAATGTTGTATGGTTGAGAGGCGTGGGCTATAGATAGAGTTGTGTGGAGGAAGATAGATGTGCTGGAAATGAGATGTTTGAGGACAATATGTGGTGTGAGGTGGTTTGATCGAGTAAGTAGTAATAGGGTAAGAGAGATGTGTGGTAATAAAAAAAGAGTGCGGTTGAGAGAGCAGAAGAGGGTGTTTTGAAATGGTTTGGTCACATGAAGAGAATGAGTGAGGAAAGATTGACCAAGAATATTTATGTGTCAGAGGTGGAGGGAACGAGAAGTGGAAGACCAAATTGGAGGTGGAAAGATGGAGTAAAAAAGATTTTGAGTGATCGGGGCCTGAACATGCAGGAGGATGAAAGGCGTGCAAAGAATAGAGTGAATTGGAATGATGTGGTATACCGGGGTCGATGTGCTGTCAATGGATTGAACCAGGGCATGTGAAGCGTCTGGGGTAAACCATGGAAAGTTGTGTGGGGCCTGGATGTGGAAAGGGAGCTGTGGTTTTGGTGCATTATACATGACAGCTAGAGACTGAGTGTGAACGAATGTGGCCTTTGTTGTCTTTTCCTAGCGCTACCTCGCGCACATGGGGGGGGGAGGGGGTTGTTATTTCATGTGTGGCGGGGTGGCGATGGAAATGAATAAAGGCAGACAGTATGAATTATGTATATGTGTATATATGTATATGTCTGTGTGTGTATATATATGTATACGTTGAGATGTGTAGGTATGTATATTTGCTTGTGTGGACGTGTATGTATACACATGTGTATGTGGGTGTGTTGAGCCATTCTTTCGTCTGTGTCGTTGCGCTACCTCGCTAACGCGGGAGACAGCGACAAAGCAAAATGAAATAAGATATAATATGGGTAAAACTGAAAGTTGATGGAGAGAGATGGGTGATTATTGGTGCATATGCACCTGGGCATGAGAAGAAAGATCATGAGAGGCAAGTGTTTTGGGAGCAGCTGAATGAGTGTGTTAGTGGTTTTGATGCACGAGACCGGGTTATAGTGATGGGTGATTTAAATGCAAAGGTGAGTAATGTGGCAGTTGAGGGAATAATTGGTATACATGGGGTGTTCAGTGTTGTAAATGGAAATGGTGAAGAGCTTGTAGATTTATGTGCTGAAAAAGGACTGATGATTGGGAATACCTGGTTTAAAAAGCGAGATATACATAAGTATACTTATGAAAGTAGGAGAGATGGCCAGAGAGCGTTATTGGATTACGTGTTAATTGACAGGCGCGCGAAAGAGAGACTTTTGGATGTTAATGTGCTGAGAGGTGCAACTGGAGGGATGTCTGATCATTATCTTGTGGAGGCTAAGGTGAAGATTTGTATGGGTTTTCAGAAAAGAAGAGTGAATGTTGGGGTGAAGAGGGTGGTGAGAGTAAGTGAGCTTGGGAAGGAGACTTGTGTGAGGAAGTACCAGGAGAGACTGAGTACAGAATGGAAAAAGGTGAGAACAATGGAAGTAAGGGGAGTGGGGGAGGAATGGGATGTATTTAGGGAATCAGTGATGGATTGCGCAAAAGATGCTTGTGGCATGAGAAGAGTGGGAGGTGGGTTGATTAGAAAGGGTAGTGAGTGGTGGGATGAAGAAGTAAGAGTATTAGTGAAAGAGAAGAGAGAGGCATTTGGACGATTTTTGCAGGGAAAAAATGCAATTGAGTGGGAGACGTATAAAAGAAAGAGACAGGAGGCCAAGAGAAAGGTGCAAGAGGTGAAAAAAAGGGCAAATGAGAGTTGGGGTGAGAGAGTATCATTAAATTTTAGGGAGAATAAAAAGATGTTCTGGAAGGAGGTAAATAAAGTGCGTAAGACAAGGGAGCAAATGGGAACTTCAGTGAAGGGCGCAAATGGGGAGGTGATAACAAGTAGTGGTGATGTGAGAAGGAGATGGAGTGAGTATTTTGAAGGTTTGTTGAATGTGTTTGATGATAGAGTGGCAGATATAGGGTGTTTTGGTCGAGGTGGTGTGCAAAGTGAGAGGGTTAGGGAAAATGATTTGGTAAACAGAGAAGAGGTAGTAAAAGCTTTGCGGAAGATGAAAGCCGGCAAGGCAGCGGGTTTGGATGGTATTGTAGTGGAATTTATTAAAAAAGGGGGTGACTGTATTGTTGACTGGTCGGTAAGGTTATTTAATGTATGTATGACTCATGGTGAGGTGCCTGAGGATTGGCGGAATGCGTGCATAGTGCCATTGTACAAAGGCAAAGGGGATAAGAGTGAGTGCTCAAATTACAGAGGTATAAGTTTGTTGAGTATTCCTGGTAAATTATATGGGAGGGTATTGATTGAGAGGGTGAAGGCATGTACAGAGCATCAGATTGGGGAAGAGAGCAGTGTGGTTTCAGAAGTGGTAGAGGATGTGTGGATCAGGTGTTTGCTTTGAAGAATGTATGTGAGAAATACCTAGAAAAGCAAATGGATTTGTATGTAGCATTTATGGATCTGGAGAAGGCATATGATAGAGTTGATAGAGATGCTCTGTGGAAGGTATTAAGAATATATGGTGTGGGAGGCAAGTTGTTAGAAGCAGTGAAAAGTTTTTATCGAGGATGCAAGGCATGTGTACGTGTAGGAAGAGAGGAAAGTAATTGGTTCTCAGTGAATGTAGGTTTGCGGCAGGGGTGTGTGATGTCTCCATGGTTGTTTAATTTGTTTATGGATGAAGTTGTTAGGGAGGTGAATGCAAGAGTTTTGGAAAGAGGGGCAAGTATGAAGTCTGTTGGGGATGAGAGAGCTTGGGAAATGAGTCAGTTGCTGTTCGCTGATGATACAGCGCTGGTGGCTGATTCATGTGAGAAACTGCAGAAGCTGGTGACTGAGTTTGGTAAAGTGTGTGAAAGAAGAAAGTTAAGAGTAAATGTGAATAAGAGCAAGGTTATTAGGTACAGTAGGGTTGAGGGTCAAGTCAATTGGGAGGTAAGTTTGAATGGAGAAAAACTGGAGGAAGTGAAGTGTTTTAGATATCTGGGAGTGGATCTGGCAGCGGATGGAACCATGGAAGCGGAAGTGGATCATAGGGTGGGGGAGGGGGCGAAAATTCTGGGAGCCTTGAAGAATGTGTGGAAGTCGAGAACATTATCTCGGAAAGCAAAAATGGGTATGTTTGAAGGAATAGTGGTTCCAACAATGTTGTATGGTTGCGAGGCGTGGGCTATGGGTAGAGTTGTGCGCAGGAGGATGGATGTGCTGGAAATGAGATGTTTGAGGACAATGTGTGGTGTGAGGTGGTTTGATCGAGTAAGTAATGTAAGGGTAAGAGAGATGTGTGGAAATAAAAAGAGCGTGGTTGAGAGAGCAGAAGAGGGTGTTTTGAAATGGTTTGGGCACATGGAGAGAATGAGTGAGGAAAGATTGACCAAGAGGATATATGTGTCGGAGGTGGAGGGAACGAGGAGAAGAGGGAGACCAAATTGGAGGTGGAAAGATGGAGTGAAAAAGATTTTGTGTGATCGGGGCCTGAACATGCAGGAGGGTGAAAGGTGGGCAAGGAATAGAGTGAATTGGAGCGATGTGGTATACCGGGGTTGACGTGCTGTCAGTGGATTGAATCAAGGCATGTGAAGCGTCTTGGTTAAACCATGGAAAGCTGTGTAGGTATGTATATCTGCGTGTGTGGACGTATGTATATACATGTGTATGGGGTGGGTTGGGCCATTTCTTTCGTCTGTTTCCTTGCGCTACCTCGCAAACGCGGGAGACAGCGACAAAAATATATATATATATATATATATATATATATATATATATATATATATATATATATATATATGCGGATAAATCTAGTTATGGCCGTGATCTAGGAAGAATGAAACACGATAAGTCACACATGCATTTCGTGTTTTACGTCTTCAAGGGCCTGGGATTATACTTGTTTTCTTACGCATAGATGGAATCATCACTATTGTATTTTCAAATTGGATATGAGTGTGTTTGTGTTTCATGATTATATTAATCGAAATATTTGAAGAGAAAAATTATCATTAACAATTTTAGTCAAAGCTGGTGAACAACGTACAAGGGATGAAAATAACAATCCTATCATGGGAGATTTGAGATTTGTGTAAGTGACACTTAGAAAGGAAAGAAGATATTTGTCTGTGGGTTCAAGTAAGTTTGTAGTGAGAAAAGCTATTACTAGAGGAGTTAGCATGTAAGTACGTAGTCACAAAGGTCAGATATGGACCTGAAGTTGATGAAGGTGAACGTTTGTGTGTGAAGCCTGATACTACACTTGTGTGTGAAGTATGATCTTACACTTGTGTGTGAAGTATGATCCTACACTTGTGTGTGAAGTATGATCCTACACTTGTGTGTGAAGTATGATCCTACTCTAAATGTTGAAAAGTGTTTTAACGACACAGGTTATCTTTATGAAATGTGACAACAATTATTTTGAGAAATTCCCGTCGAGGAGCATAAAGAGTATTAGATATTTTGATCTTTATCATTTTGGTATCACAGTTAGCCAGAGAAGCCACAATTAATGAAGTCATTATTTTCTTATGTATGTTTACATCATGACCTTCCTTATCAACATATATCGTCTAACTTACAGGTAATGGAGGAGAAGGTACGACGACTGGAGAAAAAGTTGAAAGAGGCCAACGAGAAGACGAAGATGGCGCAGGTGAACGCTGCCGTGACCACTTCGAGGAGCGAGGATGACGGTAAGGCACTGGGAGCCAACAGCTCGGAAGTGGTGAATTTAAAGCAGGAGAAAGACCGCCTTCGAGGTGAAGTGACACAGAAGGACAATGAAATTGGTAATCTAAAAAAGAAGGTGGATGAAGTACAAGGAAAATACAATAAGCTCTTCAAAGACTGCGAGGAGATGAAAATATCCTCGGGCTACAAAGATAGAGCTCCCAGGGTGCCAAAAGATTTTACGCCAAAGGCAACACTGATAAAATGGGTTAATGAATTAGAGGCCGAGTGTGGTAAGTGGCACTAGGACTTGCAGACATGGAATTGCTGCTCAGGTTTCATATGCATGCCATTATTTTCTCGACATCTTCAGTTCTGAATTATCAATCATTTCCAGTTTCCATTTCGTTCACCTTATTCAGAGTTATTAGGTTTTCTGTTAAGTTTTAGCCTTGGGTGCGTATTTCATTAATATGTTGTTAATCATTTTATCAGTATTATTATTTTTTTGAGTTCTGAGATATTCTCGTATGAACACCACTAAAACTAGCCAAGATGTGGCCCAGCTAATCATTAGTCAACAGCTAAATCTAATGCTACGGTAGAATTCATTGGAAAGAAAGACATGGTGAATTAAACTAGGCAGTAGAGTATCACCGTTGTTGATGACCATATGATTCATATGATCTTTATCGAGTGAAAGAACAAGATCAAGAACGTTTGCCTCGGGCCAAACGATGTATAAGGTATCAGTCATATTAGCTAAGACGAACAGTAAGAAAGTTCGAATATATGAAAGATGAGCTGCCAGAGGGAAGCATCTAAAGTGCTTTAAAGAGAATGAGATCAAACTTCTGGCATGATTGGTTCACAGAGAAGATGTATAAGAAAGCAAAAGATATCATACCCGAGTCTCTGCTCAGGTGCACATGTACGAGAGAGTTTGCTAACGAAGTAAACGTGGCGTCAAGGACTGTTACTTACCCGAGGAAAAAGTTTGGTAGCAGTTTATAAAGTAAAGCTCTAGAACACTGCCTAGACGATCCATTGTTAGGAACCAAAAAATTTCCAAAAGCTATTCACTAAGAGGAAAAATTAATGTTGACCACGATCTCGCCTCCCTTACATATAACGTACAACATAAAAATTTTGGATACACAGGAAGAATCGCTTGTCCCATCGGTCGACAAACATGCGTTGAATGTTTGATCTTAGTATTGATTTGCTCTGTATCTGATTCATTGCATGAGACTTTATGAAATGAGAGCTAATTTGCAGAATACTTCTCGCTCTCATTGGTAAAACCTAGACAAATTTATTCATTTTCATATGACACGAAAACCTGATTCACCTCTTTCATAATAAAGTAGGATATTCTCCTTTTGATATTTATTGAAGGCCAGTGCGTATTCACTGTTTACAGACTTTTTAATGGCCTTCTCAGTTTTGTATATGGTGCACTTATCACTGTTATCATTATCAGGAATGTTCTATATCAGATCTCCAATGCTCATCCTTGAATCTTACTGAAAATAGATATTTTGTTTTGCAGACGGCGTTTTTTCCGAAGACAATTGATTTCTTTTGATGAGATATAGCAGTTGAGTATGAATAATGTACATGCACATAATGTATCTTTTTATTTTATATCTTGAAATCGAGGTGCAAAATATCTACTGATTGGGAAGGTGAGGTCAGGTGTTCTGGGCTTCTCTGCTGGGCATGTTTTTTGTTGTATTTGTTCTAATTGTATTAGTGATTGATTGTGAAAGTATGAATCCAAAGTTCATTGTATTTCAGTGTTTTAGATGTTTATAGATATCATTCTTTTGAATGTGTGACATTCAATTGCTTTAAGTTTCTGTATGTCATTATTCTGGTTTAAAATTCTTTTATTCTCCACCATATGTCTGATGAGTTGAGTTATGACTGTTCATGTGGTTTTGGTCCCCTTCTTGTGAGTAATGAAGCGTCTACAGAGTGAAGTGCATTTCACACCTGATCTCACTTACCCTATACCCATGCCTAAACCAACCACTTTACTACGACAGCAAATGTAAATGACGTTAAAAGATAGCCTCAGTAGTCGTTTTGCCTCTAGATTTTAGGAAGCGAATTGAAGACTTGGCGTTATTTTTAGTATAGTGTGATGCAGTGTGATGTTAGTTATCTTGTTTCGCCTCTTTGGACGAACAGTTGTCAATTAAAAATCGTGCAGGAAAATTCAAGAATAAATAATGCTAATTTCATATACAACCTTCGCAACAGTGTGAAGTGCACCATATGGATAGCTGAAAAATTTATGAAAAAGCTTGTAAGCAATGAATACACAGTTGTCTGTAACAAATCATATATATATATATATATATATATATATATATATATATATATATATATATATATATATATATTCATAGGAGGGCAAGGGCAGCAGACGAACCGATTGTAACATTGGGTATTTTTAGTCTGGCTTAGTATGTCTATGCCATCTCTGTGTTTGTTTCATGTCAGACATTTTAGATGTTTCGTGATAACTTGGTCCTTGGTAATAAACGCGTGAAGATGCTGTAACAACTTTGGCCTCAGTAATACATCTCAGACTATATATTCATGACAGTAGTTTTATTTCAGTTTCTATGACATCCCTTGAGGAAATATGGATAAATGTCATTTCATAAACGAAAAACTCCTCATCCTTGTGGAATTCATACGAATTCAAATGACTGTACATGCGAGAACATTTGTTAATTACCGTCGACAGTTAAAGGTGTAGTGAAGACACACAAACACACACACACACACACACACGGGTACGCTGTCTGTAGAACGGAGATACAGTTATTCACTGTTCCCAACTGACATGATGAGTTTTTGGACAAGAGTAAAATACGTCATGTTTTGTGATTAGATCTTTTCCGTACTGCTAAATTCATTCTATGAATAATGGTCACAGTACCACACAGTGTCATGTGCATTACGACGAATATCCAGTGTAATCGTTGTCTACTGGCAACACTGATAGTTACTGACGTAGACTACTTATGGATCTCCCATTATATGTTAAGTTTAATAATACGAAACAAAATTTGTAAGTGTGTAACCAGACCAGAGTAACATGACACTTATGGCTGTAATATAACTTGTAAATAGGTCTTGCAGCTGTTGATCCTGTTGACTCCTCAACACTGACTGCAATTTACTTTTGTGCGTCCCTAAACCATACCTTTGCACACTATAGCCAGCTCGCTGAATAATCTCGCCACACACACACACACACACAAGCAGTAAGAGATATTCAAAAGAATAAAAAGACATAAGGCACACACATATGTAAAGACACAAACACACAAGCGAATGTACAGACAAAATTTGCTTGAATGTTATCGAGGGACAAACAAATTTGCGTATTGTCATATCTAACACATACACATACAAGCAAGAACAAACATTTTCTCAGGAGGCCATGATCATATGTGAGTAGACAGATACACACACTCTCTCTCTCTCTCTCTCTCTCTCTCTCTCTCTCTCTCTCTCTCTCTCTCTCTCTCGTTACTCCAGTGTTACATCAAACAGTAAAGAATATGAACATGCACACTCAAGATGCATTAGTATTACACAAGCCACAGTAAAGAAACTGAACACACACAGCCTTGTAACTCCAGCGTTACACACTTCAGCTCCTAACATTGCATATGACTGTTTGTTTCGGTCTAATCTTGGTTTACTGTAAATGTGTATTTGTGTTTTCTACTTGCATAGCAGGACTTCTCAGATACAAAACAATAATGAGAAATTATTGATTTTGCTAAACGACAAAGTTCAGGTTAATCTAGCGTTTCCTGTCAGATTTTCCGGAACTATTCCCAAATACTTGATCTTGATCTCTCTCATTTATCTATTACTCATTCGTGGTGAATTACTTTTATCATTTCACCATTTTTCGGCCTCTTGTTCAACACTAGCAATTCAGCCATTTTTTCAGGAGAGCACCTTTGTCACAAAGCTATTTTGAATTCACTGATGCTAATAGTTATGAAGATTAACCCAAACTGTGTTTGACAACATTTCTGTTTCATTCACTCCTTAAATCCTTCCTCCTTTCCTACATGAATACATCCACACACTACATCTTTCTTTTGTGTAATGTAATTGTGATTTCTACTACTCTCGTAACATATTCTATTTGTCATTTTTCATTTATCTCTGTTTCTCTTCTATGATGTAACCACCTGGTCAATACTACCTGGTCAACAACTATGCCCGCTAACTCTCCTCTTTTGTCCACTTCGACCTATCGCCTCGTACCTGTTCCACTTGCCTATTTGACCAACCTAAAAATCTGTCATTATCATCTCCCTGGCCTACATAACTATCTTCCCACGTATTCCTTCCCTTCTCATGTTTTTCCCAATCACCTCGACCTGTCCTGCATACTTACTCTCACAACCTCAACCCTGCCCCGTGCCGGCCCCCTCGGCCCTACAGCGCGGCTCCATGTGTCGCTGAAGGAGACAGAGAAGAAGAAGAAGCCTCGGCCAACTTCGGAGGACCTAACAAACCTACGTGACCTGGAGGATAAGCTTGAGCGCGAGAAGGAGCGCAATGAGGAGCTCTCACGGCAGCTCAAGGAGGAGCGCGAGAAACTTGACAAATCTTTAACAAACAAACGTGAGTCTTAATGACGACGATGCACAGATAAATATCAGTGTAATATTATATAGTAGACGGAGGATTATTCAAGGGTAAAGAGACTGGAAATGTTGACAGATTCCCTTAACGGGGAGGGGCCGACATAACATGACCAACATTTAGCTTAGTTGTGCCGTTATCAGCGGCTTATGTACTGTGCACCCCATATTCATCTCGGGAACGAAGATAAAGGAGCTTTGAATGAGAGGGCCTGAAAAAATTCTGTGAAGAATCTTTACGCACATATTCAAGCAAATGTGAGTACCGAACAGGATGACTGACTTGAAGTGTCGACAGTTTCTAGGACGGAACGTGAGTATTGCGCAAGAGGATATTGCCTTTTCCACATTTTTTTTTCGGTGGAGGAATTTACTTGCTTTAGTATGGTGGTGGGGGTTATCTTGCACAGCTTTCGCAATGTTTGGTAGTGGGGAACCTTTCTTGTATAGCATTACTTGTGATGGGAGCAACTTGCTCGAGTTTGCTGATGGAGAAAACCTCTTGTGAGCACACAACGGTAGATGAAAGTCACTTACTCCAGTCCATTGCTGGATGTTGCTTCTTGCACGACCCTAGTGGTGTAGAAGGTTTAACTATGGAAGTTAATGGCATGAACTTAGAGGTGAAATTGGTAACTGCATGATGTCCCGAGAGTTTCTTATTTGAAGGACTGATGGAAAGAACTACCTAGTGAAGTGGTAGTGGGTCATTTGTAACGTTCTGTTTAGTGTGGGAAGGTGTTGCTTTTCTGTAATCAGTGATACAGAAATAAAACTAAGCAAACTGAATCTCTAAAAAAAATTATTTGCTCGAGTTAGTATTCATTAAGCATAGTCACATATAGATGGACTTATAGACGGTGTTATTTCACATGATGTTCGTATTTAAGTATATGGCTGGGCGTTTATCAGTCGTTAAGAGGGATGTAATCTATGTAAATAAACGAAGTAAATTATGTAATGTGTGCTCTAAGGAAGAAGTATCGAGGCTTGTACCGGTGCTGATGACTTACAAATGGCAGCGAGTGTTCCAGGTGGTCACTAGACATCACAAATTGGTCAACTTGCTAGGAACAGGCTATACTGGCTAGCGTCAGTTGGATGGTAAAATCAAAAGGTAGTTGAAGATATATGTTGGGAGTCTGCAGAGTACAGTTATCATTTTCAGAAGCAGAGCTACTATTCTCTACGTAAGGTTCTCTCTCGCTCTACGTTATGAGGAAGTGGTAACTAAATGCAGATGAGGACAAAGGGAACAATAGAGTAGCAATATTCTTATGAATAATCAGATTAAGCTGTTTATTTTCATTAGGTTTCGGAGTAAAAATGGGAACTAAAGTACAAAGATCCTCAGTAAAAATGCAAAACAAAGGTAACTTTGGACTAGTAAAGGGCATCATTAACTGCGCTATAAAATCAGAACCACTCTCCACACGCTGCCGAATATAGATGAGTTTTCGGTTCTTATTTTCATTGTCGAAAATGAGAAGACAAGAAGAGTATGTATTGTTTTATATTAACTGTCCAGACATGCAATTAGATGTAACAGTAAAAAAGAAAAGAAAAAAAAGGTTGAGTAAGAGATCTTAGGTCTATCATTTTCCAGACAAGCCTTTACTCGTTAACAGTAAAGAATGATTCTCAGATGTAAAGTTCCTTGTAACGATATGAAAATATTTGCAGAGAAACAATGTTATTTGTCGGTAACGTTTGTAACATGGGATAAGATGTTGTTTACTTGGAAAATCTTCATCATTTTCCTCACCATATAAAAGCTTAATTTTTCCGTGATTTCGAGGAAACTTTCTAAATTCTCTCTCTCTCTCTCTCTAGATATCATTTTCTCTTTATCTCTTCTCTCTATCTCTACTTGTTTCTGTTCTAGTTAAATGATCGCAGTTTATAAGAGCCTCGCTTGAAATGGAGGAGTGTCAGGGTGTTTTCTCCCACTTTCTACATTATTGCACAACGCAACCGTGCTGGAGAAAAGAATGATGGAAAGCGGGGATCTATAGATTAGCCATAGAAAAGATAAAGAGCAGTTGGAGTAGGAAAGAGATTTAAGAGGTAGGCGTAGAAATATAATTGCATTGCTAACATCGCCTGCTGTGGTCTAGGTCTTGCGCTCATGACTCACAACCTCCTGGTCTTCAGGACGACCCGGAAGCCACGAGGATGATCTCAGACGCTACGAGGAGCGGCTAGCAACACTCAAGAAGGAACTAAGTCAGGAAAAGGAGCGGAACGACGAGCTGAAGACGAAGATTGGAGATGGGTCTCTGGTTGGGTCTGAAGAGTTTCGCACGGTGCAGACGGAGAAACACAAACTGCAGAAAGAAGTAAGACCTCAGTAATCATTGCTCTTTCTATCAATGTTAGTTGGAAATCATTTCATACCTTTAGATAAATATAACAGTATGGACCACGTCCCAAAGAAGAGTGCGTCTGAGTTAGTTCAGATTCCTTTTCGCCTATCTAGTCTCCCTCTTAAAAGAGGGCTTTACCCTTTCTATTATGACTTGTTTCAGCCCAACCCTGACAAAATAGACCGTTTTTATCCCTTCTGATTGCTGATCTATAATCCTCACCTCTGTTATTTTCGGAGCTTTCCAGACTCTCCTTAACACTCGTGTTCTTAAACAATCAAGACTTTATTCCCATCTTTCACATCGCTTTGGAGGCTCAATATCTACTGATAATCTCTCTTATGTCTTCCACCTTTGCTTTTCTTCTATCTGGGATTCTGGTGAATCTTTTGTAGTAGCCCTCGACATCTCTGAAGTATCTAGAAGGGTCTGGCACGTCCGAGCATGCTAAACTTTCTTTTTTCTGCTTCTCTCTCATCTTTGATGCATAGTTTTCTTTTCAGTAGTTCCATCGTGGTAGTCGATGATGCTCGACATCTCCCACTTACTTTGTCTACAGTGGTGTTCCTTAGGGTTCTGACATATCGCCATCCCTTTTTCTTCCCTCAAGAAATGAGCCTTCTTCAGCCTCTAACCGTACTTTACTATTCCCTCTTACGTAATTAGATTCAGTCTCCTTCCCTTTCTTACTCTGATGTTTCTTCTTTTCCCGCACTGAATGTAAATCCTCCCTTAGTTCTGACATGTTCGGCATCGCGAGATGGGGGAAATAGCTTCCTGTTTAAATTCATCTGTAGAAAAAAAATGTTTACACTACTTTTCCTATTACTTAATTTCAAAGCACTGTAATATAGCCTTTGTAGCAACATGGACGAGTTCGGTATATCTATACTTTCCACTCTCTCCTAGAATCATTACTTGAACATCACAAAACCTTTCTAAAAACTGAGGTTGTTGCATAGGTGCCGCTGTTATTGTACTTGCAAGCAACTGTTTCTTATCTCATTTGCTCCAACATTGAATATTGCTAACAAAGATGGAGTGGTTCTTCCCACTTTCTCTTAGCCAGAATGAAATGATAAACCGTGCTCCTTATCTGCTTTACTGCTGTTACCTGTCTTCAACCATCCCTTTCCGTCCACCGCAATGTAGCATTCTCTCTCTCTGTTGTACAGGTATCATTTTAGCCGAAGGTTGCGAAAGTTGTTTGCATTTTCCTGGCTCTTAGTATATGCATCCATGCGCGTGATTGGCTGCTACTTATAGTTTATGTAGTGAGGACTCGCTTTTACGATATCTCGTTTTTTTCGTACAAGGAAGCTGTGTAATTCTCTTTTCCCTCTTGTCTTAACCTTATCCTATGACACTGCAATCTTTAGAACTTTGATCTAGAAATACCTGAGGAGTTGAGAACAATTCTTGTAGCATTTTTTTTTTCACTTATTTATTCTTGCCTCTCTTCCGAGATGGCAATTATTAGAACATGCTTCGTCCGTGTCATGTCAGCTGTAGTAAAAAAAAATAGTTATGTTTATATATTTTGAATACCTTGGAGATGGGTTAATTGTTAACTTTAAACCAACAAACAATAGGCAACCACTTAAACGTTTCATTTAGTTATTGTGTACATTAGGTTGAACATTACATAAAGAGAACGATCCAGAACACCCTAAAGTCTAAACGTATTGTAAGATTATGAGGAACGATTCATTATATCAATAACTGGTTTTTCTCAGCGTCTTATATAGGTGACAATGAAGAACCAAGACAAGCCTCAAAACACTTTCCAATATTTGTTATATCCATCACAGATTGTAGGTAAGTTAGAGGGATGAACTCTTTAACTTAGGTTCTCGGGTAAGAAATCTTTCCTGTAATGACTTGAACAAGTCATAATAAAAATTGGAAAGTTTTCAGTAATGTGCACAAGGAACTTGACCTACTTTACATTACATTTGTGTACCATTTACAGTTATTTCTGACTGTCTGTGTGATGACATGTGTTTGTTAGGCTTGTCATCCATTGTCTCGTTAGCATCCATTGCATGATCTCCGGTCTTCATACCACTGGTCAATCTCATGATGCTTATATAAAGTATTTCTTACTTTAAGGAGGGAGTGTTTCAGTTACTCACTTCTACGCTGGAAATAACACGATTTCGGAATAAAAACGAAGTCAGTTAATTGAATTTCTAAACAGATTTTGTCTCGGATGTATGTTAAGAAACTATTGTATATCATTTAAGATCTTAGTGGTACTGTAAATTTTGTCATCATCATAGTAATGACAGTAGAAAAAACATGTTAGTATTAGAGACAGTGAGAAGAGATCTCAGCACCAACTTACACTCATAGTACACTACTTAACTGCGAGTGTCCAAAACTAGTTACCAGGCGTCGAATACAGCCTCTCAGGAAGCCATATTTCCAAAGATTCACCGACTACCTTATGAATAGCTTTCACATCTAAACAAAAGGCATTTGTAGTTACTTGTAGTTACTGCGAATGAGTGTCTGTCATATTATGGGATATTGTAAAGTGTGATACACAATGTGAATATCTAACACGGACCAATACCATATAGTTGTATCTGGAAATAAGAAAAATGAAGGCTCAGGTTGGGGTGTATGAATGTGTGTGGATGTAACCAAGATGAGAAGAAAAGAGAGATAGGTAGTATGTTTGAGAAAAGAAATCTGGATGTTCTGGCTCTGAGTGAAACGAAGCTCAAGGGTAAATGAGAAGAATGGCTTGGAAAAGTCTTGGGAGTAAAGTCAGGGGTTGGTGAGAGGAAAAGAGCTAAGGCAGGAGTAACACTACTCCTGGAGCAAGAGTTGTGGGAGTATGTGATAGTGTAAGAAAGTAAATTCTAGATTGATGTGGGTAAAACTGAAAGTGGATAGAGAGAGATGGGTGATTATTGGTGCTTATGCAGCTGGTCATGAGAAGAAAGAACATGAGAGACAAGTGTTTTTGGAGCAGCTGAATAAGTGTCAGCAGCTTTGATGCACGGATCAGGTTTTAGTGATGGGTGATTTAAGTGCGAAGGTGAGTAATGTGGCAGTTGACGGTATGATTGGTGTACAAGGGGTATTCAGTGTTGTAAAAGGAAATGGTGAAGAGCTTGTGGATTTGTGTGCTGAAGAAAGACAGATGATTGGGAATACCTGGTTCAAAAAGAGAGAGATACATAAGTATACGTATGTGAGTAGGAGAGATGGTCAAAGGGCATTATTGGATTACGTGTTAATTGATAGGCATGTAAAAGAGAGACTTTTGGATGTTAATGTGTTGAGAGGGGCAGCTGGAGAGATGTCTGATCACTATCTTGTGGAAGCGAAGATGATTTGTAGAGTTTTTCTAAAAAGAAGAGAGAATGTTGGGGAGTAGAGAGTGGTGAGAGTAAGTGAGCTTGAAAAGGAGACTTGTGTGAGGAAGTACCAGGAGAGATTGAGTGTAGAATGGTAAAAGGTGAGAGCAAATGACGTGAGGGGAGTGGGTGAGGAATGGGATGTATTTAGGGAAGCAGCGATGACTTGTGCAAGAACTGCGTGTGGCATGAGAAAGATGGGAGGTAAGCATATCAGAAAGGGTGGTGAGTGGTGGAATGAAGAGCTAAAGTTGTTAGTGAAAAAGAAAAGAAAGGCGTTTGGACGATACTTGCAAGGAAGGAGTGCAAATGACTGGAAGATGTCTAAAAGAAAGCGGCAGGTGGTCAAGAAAAGGTGCAAGAGTTGAAAAAGAGGGCAAATGAGAGTTGGAGTGAGAGAGTATCATTAAACTTTCGGGAGAATAAAAAGATGTTTTGGAAGAAGTAAATAACGTGCGTAAGACAAGAGAACAAATGGGAACATCAGTGAAAGGGGCAAGTGGGAAAGTAATAACAGGTACTGGTGAAATGAGATGAAGAAAGAGCGGAAGGAGAGAACGTTATCTCGGAGAGCAAAAATGTGTAAGTTTGAAGAAACAGTAGTTCCAACAATCTTATATGGTTGCAAAGCAAGGGCTATAGGAGGAAGGTCGATGTGTTGGAAATGAAATGTTTGAGGACAATATGTTGTGTGAGGTGATTTGATCGAGTAAGTAATGGAAGGGTAGGAGAGATGTCTGGAAATAAAGAGTGTAGTTGAGAGCGCAGAAGAGGGTGCGTTGAAATGGTTTAAACATATGGAGAGAATTCGTGAGGAAAGATTGACAAAGAAGATATATGTGTCAAAGGTTGAGGGAGCAAGGAGAAGCGGGAAAACAAATTGGAGGTGGAAGGATGAAGTGAAAAAGATTTTGAGCGATCGGGGCCTAAATATACAGGAGGGTGAGAGGCGTGCAAGGAATAGAGTGACTTGGAACGATGTGTATACCAAGTTTGACGTGCTGTCAACGGACTGAACCAAGGCATGTGAAACGTCTGGGGTAAACCATGGAAAGGTCTTCGGTTTCGGTGCACTACACATGACAGCTAGAAACAGAATGAACAAATGTGGCCTTTTTTTTTGTCTGTTTTCCTAGCGCTACCTCGCTGAAACAGAGGGTAGCGATGCTGTTTCCTGTGGGGTTTGGTAGCACCAGGAGTGGATGAAGACAAACAAGTATGAATACGTATACATGTATATGTCTGTGCATGTGTGTATATGTATATGTGTATATGTTGATATGTATCTTCATATGTGTGTATATGTGCGTGTATGGGCGTTTATGTGTATATGAGTGGATGGGGCATTCTTCGTCTGTTTCCTGGCACTACCTCGCTGTCGTGGTAAACGACGATCAAGTATGATATATGTATCATAATATAAGAGAAATGAAAATCAAACGCTGCCAGCAATAATCCTGTTTCACACCTGTAAACCACTTTAGAATTACGTAACACACCCAGGCTGAAGACAATACAGAACATTATCATGCCGATGGCAACTCCGAATTCCACCTACTAACTGAGCTACAGCCAAGTCATTCATTATCAACGTTTCTCTTCAAATTTTACTTATGAAACTTAAGAATAAATCAGAAAATACTGAAACAGGCAGTACAGAGGGAAGGTACTTGTACTACACCTGTGCAGGTGCCTTAAAGGTAAATCAATACAACAAATGTTAATTGCCTGAGTAGAGTATAGGTACCCACAAGCAGAGTATAGGTACCCACAAGCTTGAGTATAGGTACCCACAACTTGAGTATAGGTACCCACAACTTGAGTATAGGTACCCACAAGCAGAGTATAGGTACCCACAAGCAGAGCATAGGTACCCACAAGTAGAGAATAGGTACCCACAAGCAGAGTATAGGTACCCACAAGCAGAGTATAGGCACCCACAAGCAGAGTATAGGTACCTACAAGCAGAGCATAGGTACCCACAAGCAGAGCATAGGTACCCACAAGCAGAGCATAGGTACCCACAAGCAGAGCATAGGTACCCACAAGTAGAGAATAGGTACCCACAAGCAGAGTATAGGTACCCACAAGCAGAGTATAGGTACCCACAAGCAGAGTATAGGTACCCACAAGCAGAGTATAGGTACCCACAAGCAGAGTATAGATACCCACAAGCAGAGTATAGGTACCCACAAGCAGAGTATAGATACCCACAAGCAGAGTATAGGTACAACAGTCCTTCAAATGGTATATAAAACAATAGAAACAAACGTAGAGTCTTTTAATGATCCAGTAAAAGTGAAAAATAAACTCATTATAAACATGATATAAAAACAAAATGACACATGCTGATCATTAGGTGCAACACTAAATGATTATCACCATTTATCTAGCTGTCTACGGCGCAGCAAACTGTCACCGTCCTGGAGAAAAAGCTGAAGGAGGCAGAGGAGAGCCTGAGGCTGTCGGAGAAGACCGAGAAGAAGAACAAGTATACGATGGAGAGGCTGGAGACCAAGGTATGCTCTTCTCCGTGTGCCAAAGAAACGCTAATGTTATTTATGGACAAGACATTTGGTTATGGTCATTCAAGGTGGCGACCTTAACAAACTTCTTAGAGAAAATTCTTGTTCGTAAGGTTATATATTATTGTAAAACTCGTTGCGAAACAGTTAATCATGAAAAATGCCGTTCAGGCATCCGAAGTACGTGATTTTGATTGTGTCTGGTTGACTAACTGGTCAACTGACTAGAGACTGTTGGCATAGAAATTCTTAATGATCGTTAGTCATCGAAACATGAGTTTTTCTTTATATCAGTATGACTGAGGTTTTCCGACCCTTCACTCCAGGTAAGGTATGAGAACACAAGAGTCAGCTTTGCTCTCCCTCGCGACAGATCAGCGATCACTTTGATACCTGTTCACAATGTTGCTATTATCTTTTTCATTTCTTCCATGTATTCTTCTTGTTCTGGGTATCTCTTAGACCCAGAAACAGACATGTTTGCATGTAGGGTACAGAAGCTTGAATATATGTACGCAAATCCTCAGGCTGTGTGATACGAATATTGAACCGTGAGAGGTATAGTTTTAGTGCGTATAAAGGCCACGGTTCATGCCCTCTGAGTGTTTTCCCAAATGGTAGTTGTGTGCTAAGTGGACTCGTATTTGAAATGCCTCTAGAAGGTGCTAACTCACCCAAAAATGTCCCTCACCAGTGATGATCACTGGAGACTTGGACCGAGTTCTCTTTGCCTCTGGCTGTCAGCATGAATTATCTAAGTCTTCATTTCAGATCTTTCTTTTCTGCATGTAGTAAGATTGGGAATATTCTTCATTACGGCAAGTAACTATGTACAATAAATCATGCTTGCTCTTGTGAACAATGAATGCATGGTTATCATATCACTTGAATGTGTAAATTTCTTATTAGAAGTAAGAATCTTAGCATTGCAGGCCATGATCAAAAATGTAATGGTATCAAATGTTATTCCCTATTTCCTAAGTCTATTAAGTTCTTTCCACTGACTTTGTTATGCTTGATTCTCTTTCAACTTGGTTGCTTCTCAACGTTACTGAACGCTTCTTGAACGTTTCTTGAATGCTTCTTGGACGTTACTTCTGGATCTGAAACGTCACAAAAACGTATGGGACCTTCCTGAATGATACCGGGAGCGGGACAGCTGGACGAGGAGAGGAACAACCTGACGGTGGCTGAGGAGCGTCAAAAGGAGTTGACTGTGTCGTGGCTGAAGGAGCGCGACGACCTTAAAAAGGAACTTACAGAGCATAAGAGGGTCAAGGAGAAAGCCGAACGTGACCTTAGAAATGCCAAGAAAGCACGAGACAATCTGGTGAGGAGGAGGGTCGATAAGAGGTTTGGGGTATGGAAGGTAGGATTTTTAAGGGGTGTGTATGGACCGGCATGTAACTAGTCAGCTATTGAACTTACAAGTAGTTACCTGCGTGAGTGAGTCAGGAAATAAGATGTTATCAGCAGCTTGTGAATCGAGTGTGAAGAATAGCCTGTAGTTTATGGATGGAGTTTGATGGCTCACTAGACGGAAGTGGATGGAATGTGATGGCTCACCTAATGGGTGTGGAATTGATATGAGGGCTCACCTGAGAGCTGTAATGGAGTACATAAGAGTGCTTAGGAAGGAGAGAGTGGGACTTATGGTAGATATGATAACCCAGTATCAAGATGATTCATTAGTAAAACTTTCCACGTATTACATGTGTAGTCTATGGTACGTGCCTCTCAGACTCATTGCATTAAAATCACGAGATACGAGCAATAACTGTTCAAGTGTAGGGTAGATTAGACTAAAGAAGTAGAAGTATTTTGAGGCAATGGAAAGTGATAAATAGGATGAGAAATTATCTAGATAGTTTCAAAAACAATAACAGACGAAAAATTAAATTCTAAAGATTTTGAGAAAATAAGATCTTGGACATATACAGAAAGACAACAGAGACTAGGTACTCCCAATGCCCAAACATCTAAGCTATGATTGAATCAAGCAAGGAGCCACTAAGCAGAGTATGGTGAATTGCTGTTACGTCTGCGTGTGAAGTGCCTGATTGCTTTTATTTGCCGATGCCTCCTATTCTCTGGCCGTGCTTGTCGTGTAATATATATATATATATATATATATATATATATATATATATATATATATATATATATATATATGTTGGAATGGATTACAATTTTGAGCGTGATCAAGTATGTTCCTATGAGTCCACGGGGAAAATAAAACACGATAAGTTCCCAAGTGCACTTTCGAGAAATGATCAGATCGTCAGGGGAAATACAAGAGAGAAATATAATAGTCAGTTGATACACAACCAAGAGACGTAGCTAGGACGCCATTTGATAGACACGTGATTATATATATATATATATATATATATATATATATATATATATATATATATATATATATATATATATATATATATATAAGGACTGGCGGAATGCTTGCATAGTGCCATTCTACAAAGGCAAAGGGGATAAGAGTGAGTGCTCAAATTACAGAGGTGTAAGTTTGTTGAGTATTCCTGGTAAATTATATGGGAGGGTATTGATTAAGAGGGTGAAGGCATGTACAGAGCATCAGATTGGGGAAGAGCACTGTGGTTTCAGAAGTGGTGGAGGATGTGTGGATCAGGTGTTTGCTTTGAAGAATGTATGTGAGAAATACTTAGAAAAGTAAATGGATTTGTATGTATCATTTATGGATCTGGAGAAGGCGTATGATAGAGCTGATAGAGATGCTCTGTGTAAGGTATTAAGAATATATGGTGTGGAAGGCAGGTTGTTAGAAGCAGTGAAAAGATTTTATCGAGTATGTAAGGCATGTGTACATGTAGGAAGAAAGGAAAGTGATTGGTTCTCAGTAAATGTAGGTTTGCGGCAGGGGTGTGTGATGTCTCCATGGTTGTTTAATTTGTTTATGGATGAGGTTGTTAGGGAGATGAATGCAAGAGTTTTGGAAAGAGGGGCAAGTATGCAGTCTGTTGTGAATGAGAGAGCTTGGGAAGTGAGTCAGTTGTTCGCTGATGATAAAGTGCTGGTGGCTGATTCATGAGAAACTGCAGAAGCTGGTAAATGAGTTTGGTAAAGTGTGTGAAAGAAGAAAACTGAGAGTAAATGTGAATAAGAGCAAGGTTATTAGGTACAGTAGGGTTGAGGGTCAAGTCAATTGGGAGGTAAGTTTGAATGGAGAAAAACTGGAGGAAGTAAAGTGTTTTGGATATCTGGGGGTGGATTTGGCAGCGGATGGAACAATGGAAGCGGAAGTGAATCATAGGGTGGGGGAGGGGGCGAAAATTCTGGGAGCCTTGAAGAATGTGTGGAAGTCGAGAACATTATCTTGGAAAGCAAAAATGGGTATGTTTGAAGGAATAGTGGTTCCAACAACGTTGTATGGTTGCGAGGCGTGGGCTATGGATAGAGTTGTGCGAAGGAGGGTGGATGTGCTGGAAATGAGATGTTTGAGGACAATATGTGGTGTGAGGTGGTTTGATCGAGTAAATAATGTAAGGGTAAGAGAGATGTGTGGTAATAAAAAGAGTGTGGTTGAGAGAGCAGAAGAGGGTGTTTTCAAATGGTTTGGTCACATGGAGAGAATGAGTGAGGAAAGATAGACCAAAATGATATATGTGTCAGAGGTGGAGGGAACGAGGGGAAGTGGGAGACCAAATTGGAGGTGGAAAGATGGAGTGAAAAAGATTTTGAGTGATTGGGGCTTAAACATGCAGGAGGATGAAAGGAGTGCAAGGAATAGAGCGAATTGGAACGATGTGGTATACCGGGGTCGACGTGCTGTCAATTGATTGAACCAGGGCATGTGAAGCGTCTGGGGTGAACCATGGAAAGTTGTGTGGGGCCTGGATGTGGAAAGGGAGCTGTGGTTTCGGTGCATTATTACATGACAGCTAGAGACTGAGTGTGAACGAATGTGTCCTTTGTTGTCTTTCCTAGTGCTACCTCGCACACATGAGGGGGGAGGGGGCTGTTTTTCCATGTGTGGCGAGGTGGCGATGAGAATGAATAAAGGCAGACAGTATGAATTATGTACATATGTATATTTGTATATGTCTGTGTGTGTATATATATGTATACGTTGAGATGTATAGTTATGTATATTTGCATGTGTGGACGTGTATGTACATACATGTGTATGTGGGTGGGTCGGGCCGTTCTTTCGTCTGTTTCCTTGCGCTACCTCGCTAATGCGGAAGATATCGACAAAGCAAAATAATAATAATAATAATAATAATAATAATAATAATAATAATAATATATATAATATATATATATATATATATATATATATATATATATATATATATATATATATATATATATATATATATTTTTTTTTTTTTTTCTTTGTCGCTGTCTCCCGCGTTTGCGAGGTAGCGCAAGGAAACAGACGGAAGAAATGGCCCAACCCACCACCATACACATGCCTTGATTCAATCCACTGACAGCACGTCAACCCCGGTATACCACATCGCTCCAATTCACTCTATTCTTTGCCCTCCTTTCACCCTCCTGCATGTTCAGGCCCCGATCACACAAAATCCTTTTAACTCCATCTTTCCACCTCCAATTTGGTCTCCCTCTTCTCCTCGTTCCCTCCACCTCCGACACATATATCCTCTTGGTCAATCTTTCCTCACTCATTCTCTCCATGTGACCAAACCATTTCAAAACACCCTCTTCTGCTCTCTCAACCACGCTCTTTTTATTTCCACACATCTCTCTTACCCTTACGTTACTTACTCGCTCAAACCACCTCACACCACACATTGTCCTCAAACATCTCATTTCCAGCACATCCATCCTCCTGCGCACAACTCTATCCATAGTCCACGCACGCCTCGCAACCATACAACATTTTTGGAACCACTATTCCTTCAAACATACCCATTTTTGCTTTCCGAGATAATGTTCTCGACTTCCACACATTCTTCAAGGCTCCCAGAATTTTCCTCCCCTCCCCCACGCTATGATCCACTTCCGCTTCCATGGTTCCATCCGCTGCCAGATCCACCCCCAGATATCTAAAACACTTCACTTCCTCCAGTTTTTCTCCATTCAAACTCGCCTCCCAATTGAATTGACCCTCAACCCTACTGTACCTAATAACCTTGCTCTTATTCACATTTACTCTTAACTTTCTTCTTTCACACACTTTACCAAACTCAGTCACCAGCTTCTGCAGTTTCTCACATGAATCAGCCACCAGCGCTGTATCATCAGCGAACAACAACTGACTCACTTCCCAAGCTCTCTCATCCCCAACAGACTTCATACTTGCCCCTCTTTCCAAAACTCTTGCATTCACCTCCCTAACAACCCCATCCATAAACAAATTAAACAACCATGGAGACATCACACACCCCTGCCGCAAACCTACATTCACCGAGAACCAATCACTTTCCTCTCTTCCTACACGTACACATGCCTTACATCCTCGATAAAAACTTTTCACTGCTTCTAACAACTTGCCTCCCACACCATATATTCTTAATACCTTACACAGAGCATCTCTATCAACTCTATCATATGCCTTCTCCAGATCCATAAATGCTACATACAAATCCATTTGCTTTTCTAAGTATTTCTCACATACATTCTTCAAAGCAAACACCTGATCCACACATCCTCTACCACTTCTGAAACCACACTGCTCTTCCCCAATCTGATGCTCTGTACATGCCTTCACCCTCTCAATCAATACCCTCCCATATAATTTGCCAGGAATACTCAACAAACTTATACCTCTGTAATTTGAGCACTCACTCTTATCCCCTTTGCCTTTGTACAATGGCACTATGCACGCATTCCGCCAATCCGTGTGCGTGTGTGTGTGTGCGCGTGTTATCAGTGCATTTGAGAATAATGAGTCAGAGCTAATCATTATGCAATCTAAGGTCTTTCCATATTTTTCCATATTTCCATTTTTGCATTACTATAGGATACAAAGTTAGAGGAGGAGAAGAAACGTGCGGAGGACGCCATGGCCAGCAGGAAGAGTGACACTGAAGAACTTAAGACCCTCAGAAGTCAGAAGGAGGAACTCGCCATTGAGTTAGAGGAGCTGAAGGATACCGTCAGTCAAGTAAGTTTTCAGCTGTGAAAGAGAGTAACATGTAGTACGTGAAGCATATTTCAGTGGTAAAACCTTTCCTCTGAAAATCACACTTTTATAAAACTTTAAGAAATATCTTACTTGGTTGAATAGAATCTAATGTATTTTACGTTCTGACGAATTTAAAGATCATGGTTTCATAGTTATTTCAAATATTTACAAATTTGAAATAATCATGGAAACATGTTTGATTAAAGCTAATGTAGTACAGTACTGCACTGGGGTATAGTCTGTCTTTCCCCTGTCAGTTGCAGAAGGTGAAGGACACCTCCACTACCAAACAGAAGCGGGAGCTAGAGACCCTCAGGAGAGAGAGGGACGACCTTACCGTCCGCATGAACACCCTCGAGAGTGAGCTCAGGGTACGTAATGATACATCAATATTTTTTCTTACCAATGGTTATGTATAACGTTTCGTCGCGGTCAACTTTTCATGAGACATTAGTGCAGGAACATCAGAGCAAGCACATTAGATATACTAGCGGAAGAATCATTCTAAGAATCTTAGGTAAAAATAGGTTATATATTATCATGCCATTAAGACAGTGATGAGCCTCTCATCTCCATTCTTCGTCACAAACCTATCGGGTATATGCATCTCAGATTGTGTGAAGAATTGCGGGTTTAAATGAAGTCTCTTGTGAGTAGCGTTAGTGAAAAGTAAGAATATGGAATGTATGCATAATATATATCCCTGGGGATAGGGGAGAAAGAATACTTCCCACGTATTCCCTGCGTGTCGTAGAAGGCGACTAAAAGGGGAGGGAGCGGGGGGCTGGAAATCCTCCCCTCTCAATTTTTTTTAATTTTCCAAAAGAAGGAACAGAGAAGGGGGCCAGGTGAGGATATTCCCTCAGTGGCCCAGTTCTCTGTTCTTAACGCTACCTCGCTAACGCGGGAAATGGCGAATAGTTTGAAAAAATATATATATATATATATATATATATATATATATATATATATATATATATATATATATGAGAAATACTTAGAAAATCAAATGGATTTGTATGTAGCATTTATGGATCTGGAGAAGGCATATGATTGAGTTGATAGAGATGCTCTGTGGAAGGTATTAAGAATATATGGTGTGGGAGGCAAGTTGTTAGAAGCAGTGAAAAGTTTTAATCGAGGATGTAAGGCATGTGTACGTGTAGGAAGAGAGGAAAGTGATTGGTTCTCAGTGAATGTAGGTTTGCGGCAGGGGTGTGTGATGTCTCCATGGTTGTTTAATTTGTTTATGGATGGGGTTGTTAGGGAGGTGAATGCAAGAGTTTTGGAAAGACGGGCAAGTATAAAGTCTGTTGGGGATGAGAGAGCTTGGGAAGTGAGTCAGTTGTTGTTCGCTGATGATACACCGCTGGTGGCTGATTCATGTGAGAAACTGCAGAAGCTGGTGACTGAGTTTGGTAAAGTGTGTGAAAGAAGAAAGTTAAGAGTAAATATGAATAAGAGCAAGATTATTAGGTACAGTAGGGTTGAGGGTCAAGTCAATTGGGAGGTAAGTTTGAATGGAGAAAAACTGGAGGAAGTAAAGTGTTTTAGATATCTGGGAGTGGATCTGGCAGCGGATGGAACCATGGAAGCGGAAGTGGATCATAGGGTGGGGGAGGGGGCGAGAATCCTGGGAGCCTTGAAGAATGTGTGGAAGTCGAGAACATTATCTCGAAAAGCAAAAATGGGTATGTTTGAAGGAATAGTTGTTCCATCAATGTTGTATGGTTGCGAGGCGTGGGCTATGGATAGAGTTGTGCGCAGGAGGGTGGATGTGCTGGAAATGAGATGTTTGAGGACAGTGTGTGGTGTGAGGTGATTTGATCGAGTAAGTAACGTAAGGGTAAGAGAGATGTGTGGAAATAAAAAGAGCGTGGTTGAGAGAGCAGAAGAGGGTGTTTTGAAATGGTTTGGGCACATGGAGAGAATGAGTGAGGAAAGATTGACCAAGAGGATATATGTGTCGGAGGTGGAGGGAACGAGGAGAAGTGGGAGACCAAATTGGAGGTGGAAAGATGGAGTGAAAAAGATTTTGTGTGATCGGGGCCTGAACATGCAGGAGGGTGAAAGGAGGGCAAGGAATAGAGTGAATTGGATCGATGTGGTATACCGGGGTTGACGTGCTGTCAGTGGATTGAATCAGGGCATGTGAAGCGTCTTGGGTAAACCATGGAAAGCTGTGTAGGTATGTATATTTGCGTGTGTGGACGTGTATGTATATACATGTGTATGGGAGTGGGTTGGGCCATTTCTTTCGTGTGTTTCCTTGCGCTACCTCGCAAACGCGGGAGACAGCGACAAAAAAAAGAATATATATATATATATATATATATATATATATATATATATATATATATATATATATATATATATATATATGCATAAAATCACAAAATCACGTGAGTTCGTAAACGCACAAACAGTAGAAGAAAAACCAATACTAAGATTCGAATGGTCATTCCCCTATTAGGGGCGATCATAGCCTAGCGGTAGCGCTCCCGCCTGTTTCACAGTGGTCCGGGGTTCGATCCTGGCTGTTGGAGGTTTGTATGTTCTATGAAGGTGCACGTTCATGTGCACTTTGTTCGTATTATATACCTCCGCATTGTACAGTTAGGTTCGGTAAAATGTTATCTGCTGGCTGTGTGAGCATGATGGGAAATGACCGATGTAGACCCCGTTGCCTACCAACGTGAGACGAAAGAAATTAGAAAGCTGAGATTAGATAAGAATAAAAGCATGTTATTAATTAGGTTCAGCAGTGCAGAGGGACGTGTTAGTTGGGGTGTGAGTTCGATTGGAGAAATTGTGGAAGTGAAGTGTTTCAGATACCTGGAAGTGAACATGGTAGCAAATGAAACCATGGAAGTAAAAATGAGTCATAGGATGGGTAAGGGGGCAAAAGATCTGGGAGCGCTGAGGAATGTGTGGAAAGAGTTTGTTATATGAGAAGGGGAAAATGGGTATGTTTGAAGGTATGATAGTCCCAACGATGTTGTATGGATGCGAGGCATGAGCCGTGAATGAGGACGTGTGAATGAGGGTGGAAATGTTGAAAATGGAGTTGGTTTGATCGAGTAAGCAATATGAAAGTAAGAAAGAGGTGTGGTAATGAGAAGAGTGTGGTTGAGAGAGCGGAGATGGTTTGGACATATGAGGAAGATGAGCGAGGAGAGGTTGAAAAAGGTGATGTATGTGTCAGAAGTGGAGGGGAAAAGGAGAACGGGGTGACCAAATTGGAAATGGAAGAATGGGTTGAAAATCATCTTGAATTATCGGGGCCTGAAGATGCAGAAGGATAAAAGGCGTACGCAGGATATATTGAATTGGAACGATATGGTATACAGGGGGATGACATGATGTCAACAGACTGAAAAAGGGCATATGAAGTGCTCGGGGAAACCATTGAAAGATCTATGGGGCCTGATTGTAGACAGTGGGCTGTGGTTTCGATGCATTGTACATGACGGGTAGAGAATGAATGTGAACGGATGCGTCCTCTCTTCGTCTGTTTTTTGCGCTAACTCGCTAACGCGAGAAATGGCAGTCAAGCATGCAAATGAATTAACGAGTCTTGTATATATATATATATATATATATATATATATATATATATATATATATATATATATATATATATATATATTTTTCTTTTTCTTTCAAACTATTCGCCATTTCCCGCATTAGCGAGGTAGCGTTAAGAACAGAGGACTGGGCCTTTGAGGGAATACCCTCACCTGGCCCAATTCTCTGTTCCTTCTTTTGAAAAAAAAAAAAAAAAAAAAAAAAAACCGAGAGGGGAGGATTTCCAGCCCCCCGCTCCCTCCCCTTTTAGTCGCCTTCTACGACACGCAGGGAATACGTGGGAAGTATTCTTAATCCCCTATCCCCAGGGATAATATATATATATATATATTTTTTTTTTTTTTTTTTTTTTTTTTTTTATACTTTGTCGCTGTCTCCCGCGTTTGCGAGGTAGCGCAAGGAAACAGACGAAAGAAATGGCCCAACCCCCCCCATACACATGTACATACACACGTCCACACACACAAATATACATACCTACACAGCTTTCCATGGTTTACCCCGGACGCTTCACATGCCTTGATTCAATCCACTGACAGCACGTCAACCCCTGTATACCACATCGCTCCAATTCACTCTATTCCTTGCCCTCCTTTCACCCTCCTGCATGTTCAGGCCCCGATCACACAAAATCTTTTTCACTCCATCTTTCCACCTCCAATTTGGTCTCCCTCTTCTCCTCGTTCCCTCCACCTCCGACACATATATCCTCTTGGTCAATCTTTCCTCACTCATTCTCTCCATGTGCCCAAACCATTTTAAAACACCCTCTTCTGCTCTCTCAACCACGCTCTTTTTATTTCCACACATCTCTCTTACCCTTACGTTACTTACTCGATCAAACCACCTCACACCACACATTGTCCTCAAACATCTCATTTCCAGCACATCCATCCTCCTGCGCACAACTCTATCCATAGCCCACGCCTCGCAACCATACAACATTGTTGGAACTACTATTCCTTCAAACATACCCATTTTTGCTTTCCGGGATAATGTTCTCGACTTCCACACATTTTTCAAGGCTCCCAAAATTTTCGCCCCCTCCCCCACCCTATGATCCACTTCCGCTTCCATGGTTCCATCCGCTGACAGATCCACTCCCAGATATCTAAAACACTTCACTTCCTCCAGTTTTTCACCATTCAAACTCACCTCCCAATTGACTTGACCCTCAACCCTACTGTACCTAATAACCTTGCTCTTATTCACATTTACTCTTAACTTTCTTCTTCCACACACTTTACCAAACTCCGTCACCAGCTTCTGCAGTTTCTCACATGAATATATATATATATATAGTGCAAAAGCTTAGTAAGGGACGTTGGTAAAACAAATCGAAAAATTGTACTAATTACTGCTAAACTTAATGGTGTACATAGGATATGCGACATGCAGGTTATGTTACTAAGCTGTTACACAGCGTATAGTGGATTGTAATATTAGAATTCCTGGTAAACGTGCCCACGTAAGCATAAACTAGGTCACATAAGTATACACCCGGTCACATATATAAACACTAGGTCACACATATAAACAAATTCATGCCGATCATCTGGGGTGAGGGGGAGCAACAACTCCACCTCCAGCACTGAGACAAGATTTTTCTCCTTCCACAGACGGAGCAGAAGCGCCGGGAGAAGCTGGAGAAGGAGTCTATGAACCTCAAGAACAGCGCAAAGGCGGAGGCCGAGCTCAGAAAGGTGAAGGACGAGCTGGACATACTTCGGCAAGAGCACAAAGGTTAGACTTGGCGTTGATTTGAGGGAAAATATTTTTTTTCATGACTCAAAATTCAATTTCCAAGGAACTCCTGCTTTGAACTTGGGCAGAATTCTCGGTAGTTTACGTTTACTGCTTAGAAAAATAAAAGTTGATCGATATTCACTGTTATATGTTATTGATAGTGTATACAAGAGAAATAATGTCTTTGGGTATGTTCTTGACGAATGTGATATTTGCTGGGAAGGGCAAAATTCATTTACCCAAGAGGCAACGGTCACAAATGACAGAATTCTAACGAGGCAAACTGTTCTTTACTCTGGTGATTGTCGGGTCTGGCCCTACCTCCTGAATGTATTGACATTACCTTGCCTTCAAGGGTTACTAGCAAGCATGGTGTGTAAAGGACAGATTATCTTAAGAAACATAAATGAGAATAATTATCTTGACTAAGTAATTTATGAGACTCCCATTATATTATCAGAGGAACTCCTTTGCCTCAGATCTGGAGAAAGTAAGAAGTGAACAGAAGAAGGAGTGGGAAGAGCTACAATCCAAGTATGAATTGCTGGAGGAAGACTTCGTCGTCCAGAAAGCTCAGGTAAACACGTCCACAGATACTCTTGTCTTGATACAGCCTCTGTGTCTCTTAAACACACAACACCAGGCATAGACGGTATCTGGGTGCACTGTCTTGTTTATGAATGCACATGATCATTGCAAAAAGATTTTCTAATGAATTGATATCTTCATAAATGTAAACACTGTATTCGTTTATCTATGAAATCACTGTACACCTCATTTATGAGGCTTTGAGACATTCTTGAATGTTGATAACATTCTCAATCCATCTGGCTTTATTCCATGAAAAAGGGAGTTAGAAATTTTTCTTTATGATATCTGTTGTTTCCCTTGCCCTCTGGCTTCTGGGACATGAGTATCTGTGAATCCCAGTTATTCAAATCGCAGACAACAAGGAGACTCTGTATCCATTAGCATAGCAACATGCTGTTCCTTTATGCCACTACTGATGTTGCTTTATTCAATATCCCTGTTTACTGTTCCAGATTGGTATCCTGTGAAAAATAAGTTAGTTACAGAAATACTTACTAAGGGATAACATGATTGATCAGTAAAAGAAATTTTCTCATTTTGATGGTTTTCATAAATATATCTTGGGTTATATTCTTATGGTCAGTGGACCATATTAGTAAGTAGGCTGCACCTGCACCAGTAAACTTTATCATTGGTATAATATGACGTATTAGTATGAGGACGGTTCCTGCTGCATAAAGAGTTCCAAAATCATGGTTTTGGGAAGCCTGATGTTTTTTTTATTAGAATAAGTTATGATACTTATCAGCATTTTTCTGTAAAGGAGTTTCTCCTAATGTCATTTCTTTGCCAAAGCAGCAATAGATGACTTCTGAAAACAGGAAACACTATCGACCCAGACGCGGATATTAGCGTTTAAGGTAGCGTCACATTTTTCATTTTTAATCAAACCAGTAGTCAATAAAAGAATTTTGTAATACGAATAAGGTTGAGCTTGTGTTGATTGATTAAACATGTTTATCCATCTGCAGTACACCTGGCCACCGATCGCTGTTTTTAAAGATCATCCTCAGTGCTCATGTCATCACTTGATCCAGAGTAAAAGTTTAGGCTTTTCAATGATTTTGAAAATGTAATTCGTACTTTAATTCTGTTGTTTCTGCATATCCGCTGAACCATCCCACCACTAGTTCACTCAACAAGGAAGAATGATACTTCGCTTGAGAGTATTCGCTTGTCTGATGGGTTTTGTCGTATGTAAACTATTTTGTTGAAATTCTTTTGTGTCTTGCTTTCGTCTCCCTGCCGTTCTCCTTCGCCGCCATAATCCGACCTTAGCTATTTTCATTCATTCGTCTACCTATCTAAAGCCCATTCGTCTCCGTACACAGTGATTATTCTGAGGCATCAGGTCTCATGATTACCAAGAGTCGCATCCACATTGTTTCTTATCATATGACTTTTTAATGTTCATGGGGTACACCATGCAGCACGAATTTGCTGCTAACCCACTCTTCAGATGTCACACTGGAGCTTGAAATACATCGAGTTACATAAATGCACAGACCATACAGAACAAGGAACTTCAGAAAAGTTATATACCAGAGCAACTTTTAAGTAGCTTTATGTGTACATCGGATAATGTTAATATATACAGTCAGCCTCTGATGAATTACGACCTCCTTGCTTTGGGACCACTGTCTTAGTTTTACTTAGTTTTTAGGCGTGGCTCTGGCATTTTAGGTTCTGACGGTTTTTATTGAGAATTTTCCTCACATTACGACAGTCCCTTTATGTAGATTATACATATATCGCCTGTAGAAAGGATTTATGAATGTTATCGAAGATGGAGAAGAAGGCGCATTCTTCGTGTAGGAATGGGCAGCAGGCTACCTCTACACTTTTTCAATCTTAAGACTGGAAGAGTGTACTTCAATGTACGTAGGGTCAATAACACATACAAATAGATAATTGATAATTTTTTCTTGAACTTGCAGCTAACCATGAACAACGAGGGCATTCAGAAAGACTATGAACACCTTCAAAAAGAACATGAGACTATCGAAACTGAGCTCAAGACTCTGAGAGAAACCTACAATGTGCGGCAAGACACATGGATCAAGGAAAAGCTCGCAATGCAGGTATCTGAAGGATAAGTCATGCTGTGCTAAGTGAAGATAGGATTTGATCTCGTTGAGGAAAAAGATTAGTTAGGCTTGGATACCATCGAAGAAGAAGGCTTAGGATTGGATCCCAGTGAAGAATATGGTTTAAGGTTAGATCCCAGTGAAGAAGAATGATTGGGGTTAGGTGACAGTAAGGTAGGCAGGCAAGAGCTAAGAAAGATCAGATGAAAAATCATTCTCACTAAAACAGGTTGGGGAAACTCAAGACGTCACCACTGGAGGCAAAGTTCAAGTGAGTGTAGTGAGTGTTGGTTTGCGCTTCACTTTTGGATGGCACGAGAAGTAATGAAAGACCAGTTTGATGAGGGAAGGAGTGAATCGGGAAGTAAGCGGAATTGAGAGAAGAAATAAATGAGCAGGAGGAATGAGTCGGAGAACTGAAAAGGAGTTAGAGGGTAGAGAGAAGATAGCATCTGTTCGTTGTGCATGATCCATGGGGCAGGTATTGGCGTACGGCTTTTGCACTCATTTGGACAAGATGAGTTATCATTGTAAAAAGGGAAACCATAAGAGAATCTAGGCTTGTTAGTTTGATTTTGCTTTAAAAAAATCATAATAGAAAATTAGATCATTTAGCAGTTTATTTATACACATTGTATTTCTCTAATAATAATATCAAGGAACCTCAAAGTATATTTAGTCTATCATTAGGAATCTTATTTTTTCCTTTCTTTCATAATTCGTCTCTTCCTCGAGGTAGCGTTAGGAACCGACAATGAAAAGGCCTCATTCGTTTACATCCATTCTCTGGGTGTCATGTGTAATGTAACGAACTCTCAGCCCCCTGTCTACAACCACGTCCTATAGGTCTTTCCGTGGTTTTCCCCCGCTGCTTCATATGCCCTTATTCAGTCAATTGACAGCACGTCGACCCCTGTAGATCACATTGCTCTAATTCACTTTATCCCTTGTACCCTGTGTGCCTATGACAACTTGTAATGGTTAATGAAGTCCACAGTTCACTGCCTTTATACGGAAACTACATATGCAGTTCTTGCTTATCAGAAATACAGCCAGTTACTAGATTTATCAGGTCTTGGGTTGATTTTCCTGATTAATGTGAAATGTAACTTTCAGGAACAACTTAGAGAATTGGAAACTCGCCTCAAGAAGGTTTCCCAAGATCCTACGTCGTATTCGGAGAAGAAGCGCCTGAAAGATATTATCGAGGACAAGAACCAGGAGATCGAAAGGCTCAAGAGGGAGGAGGACGCCATCAAGGACCAGGTCTCCTACTACAGACGAGAGGTTAGCTTGTAATGGTGACCAAGGCCCTTTATAAAAGCTTCTGCAGTCCAAGACTACGTTAGTTCCAGTAGCGGAGAAATGTAGACTCTCTTGTGGTGAGAAGTTTTTTGACGCAAAAAATATACTCCCAGGGATACAGCCTCACCAAAAGAGACCTTTCACTCGCAGTATAATCACGAGTAAGCGAACACCAGAAACACACATACATACGCATATGTATATATGTTATTATACTTCAACACCGTTTCTCGCGTTAGCGAGGTAGCGCCAGGGAAAAAAGGAAGAAATAATGGCCCATCCACTCATATACACACACACACACACATAAATATATATATATATATATATATATATATATATATATATATATATATATATATATTTTTTTTTTTTTTTTTTCTTTTAATTTTTCTTATTTTGCTTTGTCGCTGTCTCCCGCGTTTGCGAGTTAGCGCAAAGAAACAGACGAAGAAATGGCCCAATCCACCCCCATACACATGTATATACATACATGTCCACACACGCAAATATACATACCTTTACATCTCAATGTACACATATATATACATACACAGACACATACATATATACCCATGCACACAATTCACACTGTCTGCCTTTATTCATTCTCATCGCCACCTCGCCACACATGGAATACCATCCCCCTCCCCCCTCATGTGTGCGAGGTAGCGCTAGGAAAAGACAACAAAGGCCCCACTCGTTCACACTCAGTCTCTAGCTGTCATGCAATAATGCCCGAAACCACAGCTCCCTTTCCACATCCAGGCCCCACACAACTTTCCATGGTTTACCCCAGACGCTTCACATGCCCTGATTCAATCCACTGACAGCACGTCAACCCCGGTATACCACATTGATCCAATTCACTCTATTCCTTGCAATCCTTTCACCCTCCTACATGTTCAGGCCCCGATCACACAAAATCTTTTTCACTCCATCTTTCCACCTCCAATTTGGTCTTCCACTTCTCCTCGTTCCCTCCAACTCCGACACATATATCCTCTTGGTCAATCTTTCCTCACTCATTCTCTCCATGTGCCCAAACCATTTCAAAACACCCTCTTCTGCTCTCTCAACCACGCTCTTTTTATTTCCACACATCTCTCTTACCCTTACGTTACTTACTCGATCAAACCACCTCACACCACACATTGTCCTCAAACATCTCATTTCCAGCACATCCATCCTCCTGCGCACAACTCTATCCATAGCCCACGCCTCGCAACCATACAACATTGTTGGAACCACTATTCCTTCAAACATACCCATTTTTGCTTTCCTAGATAATGTTCTCGACTTCCACACATTCTTCAAAGCTCCCAGAATTTTCGCCCCCTCCTCCACCCTATGATCCACTTCCGCTTCCATGGTTCCATCCGCTGCCAGATCCACTCCCAGATATCTAAAACAATTTACTTCCTCCAGTTTTTCTCCATTCAAACTTACCTCCCAGTTGACTTGACCCTCAACCCTACTGTACCTAATAACCTTGCTCTTATTCACATTTACTCTTAACTTTCTTCTTTCACACACTTTACCAATCTCAGTCACCAGCTTCTGCAGTTTCTCACATGAATCAGCCACCAGCGCTGTATCATCAGCGAACAACAACTGACTCACTTCCCAAGCTCTCTCATCCACAACAGACTTCATACTTGCCCCTCTTTCCAAAACTCTTACATTCACCTCCCTAACAACCCCATCCATAAACAAATTAAACATCCATGGAGACATCACACACCCCTGCCGCAAACCTACATTCACTGAGAACCAATCACTTTCCTCTCTTCCTACACGTACACATGCCTTGCATCCTCGATAAAAACTTTTCACTGCTTCTAACAGCTTGCCTCCCACACCATATATTCTTAATACCTTCCACAGAGTATCCCTATCAACTCTATCATATGCCTTCTCCAGATCCATAAATGCTACATACAAATCCATTTGCTTTTCTAAGTATTTCTCGCATACATTCTTCAAAGCAAACACCTGATCCACACATCCTCTACCACTTCTGAAACCACACTGCTCTTCCCCAATCTGATGCTCTGTACATGCCTTCACCCACTCAATCAATACCCTCCCATATAATTTACCAGGAATACTCAACAAACTTATACCTCTGTAATTTGAGCACTCACTCTTATCCCCTTTGCCTTTGTACAATGGCACTATGCACGCATTCCGCCAGTCCTCAGGCACCTCACCATGAGTCATACATATATTAAATAACCTTACCAACCAGTCAACAGTACAGTCACCCCCTTTTTTAATAAATTCCACTGCATTACCATCCAAACCTGCTGCCTTGCCGGCTTTCATCTTCCGCAAAGCTTTTACTACCTCTTCTCTGTTTACCAAATCATTTTCCCTAACCCTCTCACTATGCACACCACCTCGACCAAAACACCCTATATCTGCCACTCTATCATCAAACACATTCAACAGACCTTCAAAATACTCACTCCATCTTCTCACATCACCACTACTTGTTATCACCTCACCATTTGCGCCCTTCACTGAAGTTCCCATTTGCTCCCTTGTCTTACGCACTTTATTTACCTCCTTCCAGAACATCTTTTTATTCTCCCAAAAATTTACTGATAGCTCTCACCCCAACTCTCATTTGCCCTCTTTTTCACCTCTTGCACCTTTCTCTTGACCTCCTGTCAATATATATATATATATATATATATATATATATATATATATATATATATATATATATATATATATTTTTTTTTTTTTCCAAACTATTCGCCATTTCTCGCATCAGCAAGGTAGCGTTAAGAACAGAGGACTGGGCCTCTGAGGGAACATCCTCACCTGGCCCCCTTTTCTGTTACTTCTTTTGGAAAATTAGAAAAAAAAAAGAAAAAAAGGGGAGGATTTCCAGCCCCCCGCTCCCTCCCCTTTTAGTCGCCTTCTACGACACGCAGGGAATACGTGGGAAGTATTCTTTCTCCCCTATCCCCAGGGATAATATATATATATATATATATATATATATATATATATATATATATATATATATATATATATACATAAACTCCCATACACGCACATATACATACATATACTTACACAGACATATGCATATATACACACGTAAATATTCATACTTGCTTGCCTTCATCCATTCCTGGTGTTACCCCGCCCCACAGGAAAAAACATCGCTACCCCCTACCTCAGCAAGGTAGCGCTAGGAAAACAGACAAAAAGGCTACATTCGTACACACTCAGTCTCTAGCTGTCACGTGTAATGCACCGAAACCACAGCTCCCTTTCCACATCCAGGCCCCCACAGACCTTTCCATGGTTTACCCCAGACGTTTCACATGGTTCCAATTCACTCAATTCCTTGCATGTCTTTCACCCTCCTGTATGTTCAGGCCCCGATCGCTCAAAATCATTTTCACTCCATCCATCCATCTCCAATTTGGTGTCCCGCTTCTCCTTGTTCCCTACCCCTCTGACACATATAACCTCTTTGTCAATCTTTCTTCACTCCTTCTCTCCATATGTCCAGACCATTTCAACACACCCTCTTCCGCTCTCTCAACAACACTTTTTACTTCCACACATCTCTTATCCTTTCATTACTTACTCGATCAAGCCACCTCACACCACATATTGTCCTCAAACATTTCATTTCCAACGTGTCCAGCCTCCTCCGTACAACATTATCTATAACCCTTGCCTCTCTGAGATAACGTTCTCTCCTTCCACACATTCATTCTTCATCGCTCCCAGAATCTTCGCCCCCTCCCCCATCCTTGACTCTCTTCCGCTTTTATGGTTCCATTCACTGCTAAGTCCATTCCCGGATATCTAAAACACCTCACTTCCACCAGCTTTTCTCCATTCAAACTTACATCTCAATTAGCTTTCCCCTCAACCCTGCTGAACCTAATAATCTTGCTCTTGTTCACATTTACTCTCAATTTTTTCGTTTCACATACTTTTCCAAGCTCAGTCACCAACTTCTGCAGTTTCACACTCTAATCAGCCACCAGAGCTCTGTCATATATATATATATATATCCCTGGGGATAGGGGAGAAAGAATACTTCCCACGTATTCCCTGCGTGTCGTAGAAGGCGACTAAAAGGGGAGGGAGCGGGGGGCTGGAAATCCTCCCCTCTCACTTTTTTTTTTTTCCAAAAGAGGGAACAGAGAAGGGGCCCAGGTGAGGATATTCCCTCAAGGGCCCAGTCCTCTGTTCTCAACGCTACCTCGCTAATGCGGGAAATGGCGAATAGTATGAAAGAAAGAAAGATATATATATATATATATATATATATATATATATATATATATATATATATATATATATATATAGGGGTGAAGAGGGTGGTGAGAGTAAGTGAGCTTGGGAAGGTTAGGTTAGGTTAGGTTAGGTTAGGTTAGGTTAGAGACTGAGTACAGAATGGAAAAAGGTGAGAACAAAGGAGGTAAGGGGAGTGGGGGAGGAATGGGACGTATTTAGGGAAGCAGTGATGGCTTGCGCAAAAGATGCTTGTGGCATGAGAAGCGTGGGAGGTGGGTTGATTTGAAAGGGTAGTGAGTGGTGGGATGAAGAAGTAAGATTATCAGTGAAAGAGAAGAGAGAGGCATTTGGACGATTTTTCATGGAAAAAATGCAAATGAGTGGGAGATGTATAAAAGAAAGAGACAGGAGGTCAAGAGAAAGGTGCAAGAGGTGAAAAAGAGGGCAAATGAGAGTTGGGGTGAGAGAGAATCATTAAATTTTAGGGAGAATAAAAAGATGTTCTGGAAGGATGTGAATAAAGTGATTAAGACATGGGAGCAAATGGGAACTTTCAGTGAAGGGGGCTAATGGGGAGGTGATAACAAGTAGTGGTGATGTGAGAAGGAGATGGAGTGAGTATTTTGAAGGTTTGTTGAATGTCTTTGATGATAGAGTGGCAGATATAGGGTGTTTTGGTCGAGGTGGTGTGCAAAGTGAGAGGGTTAGGGAAAATGATTTGGTAAATAGAGAAGAGGTAGTAAAAGCTTCACGGAAGATGAAAGCCGGCAAGGCAGCAGGTTTGGATGGCATTACAGTGGAATTTATTAAAAAAGGTGGTGAATGTATTGTTGACTGGTTGGTAAGGTTAATATTTAATGTATGTGTGATACATGGTGAGGTGCCTGAGGATTGGCGGAATGCTTGCATAGTGCCATTGTACAAAGGCAAAGGGGATAAGAGTGAGTGCTCAAATTACAGAGGTATAAGTTTGTTGAGTATTCCTGGTAAATTATATGGGAGGGTATTGATTGAGAGGGTGAAGGTATGTACAGAGCATCAGATTGGGGAAGAGCAGTGTGGTTTCAGAAGTGGTGGAGGATGTGTGGATCAGGTGTTTGCTTTGAAGAAATACTTAGAAAAACAAATGGATTTGTATGTAGCATTTATGGATCTGGAGAAGGCATATGATAGAGTTGATAGAGATGCTCTGTGGAAGGTACTAAGAATATTTGGTGTGGGAGGCAAGTTGTTAGAAGCAGTGAAAAGTTTTTATCGAGGATGTAAGGCATGTGTACGTGTAGGAAGAGAGGAAAGTGGTTGGTTCTCAGTGAATGTAGGTTTGCGGCAGGGGTGTGTGATGTCTCCATGGTTGTTTAATTTGTTTATGGATGGGGTTGTTAGGGAGGTGAATGCAAGAGTTTCGGAAAGAGGGGCAAGTATGCAGTCTGTTGTGAATGAGAGAGCTTGGGAAGTGAGTCAGTTGTTGTTCGCTGATGATACAGCGCTGGTGGCTGATTCATGTAAGAAATTGCAGAAGCTGGTGACTGAGATTGGTAAAGTGTGTGAAAAAAGAAAGTTAAGAGTAAATGTGAATAAGAGCAAGGTTATTAGGTACAGTAGGGTTGAGGGTCAAGTCAATTGGGAGGTAAGTTTGAATGGAGAAAAACTGGAGGAAGTAAAGTGTTTTAGATATCTTGGAGTGGATCTGGCAGCGGATGGAACCATGGAAGCGGAAGTGAATCATAGGGTGGGGGAGAGGGCGAAAATTCTGAGAGCCTTGAAGAATGTTTGGAAGTCGAGAACATTATCTCGGAAAGCAAAAATGGGTATGTTTGAAGGAATAGTGGTTCCAACAATGTTGTATGGTTGCGAGGCGTGAGCTATGGATAGAGTTGTGCGCAGGAGGGTGGATGTGCTGGAAATGAGATGTTTGAGGACAACATGTGGTGTGAGGTGGTTTGATCGAGTAGGTAATGTAAGGGTAAGAGAGATGTGTGGAAATAAAAAAAGAGTGGTTGAGAGAGCAAAGAGGGTGTTTTGAAATGGTTTGGTCATATGGAGAAAATGAGTGAGGAAAGATTGACCAAGAGGATATATGTGTCGGAGGTGGAGGGAGCGAGGAGAAGTGGGAGACCAAATTGGAGGTGGAAAGATGAAGTTAAAAAGATTTTGAGTGATCGGGGCCTGAACATGCAGGAGGGTGAAAGGCGTGCAAGGAATAGAGTGAATTGGAACGATGTGGTATACCGGGGTCGACGTGCTGTTAATGGATTGAACCAGGGCATGTGAAGTGTCTGGGGTAAACCATGGAAGGTTGTGTGGGGCCTGGATGTGGAAAGGGAGCTGTGGTTTCGGTGCATTATTACATGAAAGCTAGAGACTGAGTGTGAACGAATGGGGCCTTTGGTGTCTTTTCCTAGCACTACCTCGCACATATGAGGGGGGAGGGGCTTGTTATTCCATGTTGTCGAGGGGGCGATGGGAACAAATAAAGGCAGACAGTATGAATTATGTTTTTTTTTTTTTTTTTTTTTTTTTTTTTATACTTTGTCGCTGTCTCCCGCGTTTGCGAGGTAGCGCAAGGAAACAGACGAAAGAAATGGCCCAACCCCCCCCATACACATGTACACACACACGTCCACACACGCAAATATACATACCCACACAGCCCTCCACGGCCCACCCCGGACGCTCCACATGCCCTGATTCAATCCACTGACAGCACGTCAACCCCTGTATACCACACCGCTCCAATTCACTCTATTCCTTGCCCTCCTTTCACCCTCCTGCATGTTCAGGCCCCGATCACACAAAATCCTTTTCACTCCATCTTTCCACCTCCAATTTGGTCTCCCTCTTCTCCTCGTTCCCTTCACCTCCGACACATATATCCTCTTGGTCAATCTTTCCTCACTCATTCTCTCCATGTGCCCAAACCATTTCAAAACACCCTCTTCTGCTCTCTCAACCACGCTCTTTTTATTTCCACACATCTCTCTTACCCTTACGTTACTTACTCGATCAAACCACCTCACACCACACATTGTCCTCAAACATCTCATTTCCAGCACATCCATCCTCCTGCGCACAACTCTATCCATAGCCCACGCCTCGCAACCATACAACATTGTTGGAACTACTATTCCTTCAAACATACCCATTTTTGCTTTCCGGGATAATGTTCTCGACTTCCACACATTTTTCAAGGCTCCCAAAATTTTCGCCCCCTCCCCCACCCTATGATCCACTTCCGCTTCCATGGTTCCATCCGCTGACAGATCCACTCCCAGATATCTAAAACACTTCACTTCCTCCAGTTTTTCTCCATTCAAACTCACCTCCCAATTGACTTGACCCTCAACCCTACTGTACCTAATAACCTTGCTCTTATTCACATTTACTCTTAACTTTCTTCTTCCACACACTTTACCAAACTCAGTCACCAGCTTCTGCAGTTTCTCACATGAATCCGCCACCAGCGCTGTATCATCAGCGAACAACAACTGACTCACTTCCCAAGCTCTCTCATCCCCAACAGACTTCATACTTGCCCCTCTTTCCAAGACTCTTGCATTTACCTCCCTAACAACCCCATCCATAAACAAATTAAACAACCATGGAGACATCACACACCCCTGCCGCAAACCTACATTCACTGAGAACCAATCACTTTCCTCTCTTCCTACACGTACACACGCCTTACATCCTCGATAAAAACTTTTCACTGCTTCTAACAACTTGCCTCCCACACCATATATTCTTAATACCTTCCACAGAGCATCTCTATCAACTCTATCATATGCCTTCTCCAGATCCATAAATGCTACATACAAATCCATTTGCTTTTCTAAGTATTTCTCACATACATTCTTCAAAGCAAACACCTGATCCACACATCCTCTACCACTTCTGAAACCACACTGCTCTTCCCCAATCTGATGCTCTGTACATGCCTTCACCCTCTCAATCAATACCCTCCCATATAATTTACCAGGAATACTCAACAAACTTATACCTCTGTAATTTGAGCACTCACTCTTATCCCCTTTGCCTTTGTACAATGGCACTATGCACGCATTCCGCCAATCCTCAGGCACCTCACCATGAGTCATACATACATTAAATAACCTTACCAACCAGTCAACAATACAGTCACCCCCTTTTTTAATAAATTCCACTGCAATACCATCCAAACCTGCTGCCTTGCCGGCTTTCATCTTCCGCAAAGCTTTTACTACCTCTTCTCTGTTTACCAAATCATTTTCCCTAACCCTCTCACTTTGCACACCACCTCGACCCAAACACCCTATATCTGCCACTCTGTCATCAGACACATTCAACAAACCTTCAAAATACTCATTCCATCTCCTTCTCACATCACCACTACTTGTTATCACCTCCCCATTTACGCCCTTCACTGAAGTTCCCATTTGCTCCCTTGTCTTACGCACCCTATTTACCTCCTTCCAGAACATCTTTTTATTCTCCCTAAAATTTACTGATAGTCTCTCACCCCAACTCTCATTTGCCCTTTTTTTCACCTCTTGCACCTTTCTCTTGACCTCCTGTCTCTTTCTTTTATACTTCTCCCACTCAATTGCATTTTTTCCCTGCAAAAATCGTCCAAATGCCTCTCTCTTCTCTTTCACTAATACTCTTACTTCTTCATCCCACCACTCACTACCCTTTCTAAACAGCCCACCTCCCACTCTTCTCATGCCACAAGCATCTTTTGCGCAATCCATCACTGATTCCCTAAATACATCCCATTCCTCCCCCACTCCTCTTACTTCCATTGTTCTCACCTTTTTCCATTCTGTACACAGTCTCTCCTGATACTTCTTCACACAGGTCTCCTTCCCAAGCTCACTTACTCTCACCACCTTCTTCACCCCAACATTCACTCTTCTTTTCTGAAAACCCATACTAATCTTCACCTTAGCCTCCACAAGATAATGATCAGACATCCCTCCCGTTGCACCTCTCAGCACATTGACATCCAAAAGTCTCTCTTTCGCACGCCTTTCAATTAACACGTAATCCAATAACGCTCTCTGGCCATCTCTCCTACTTACATAAGTATACTTATGTATATCTCGCTTTTTAAACCAGGTATTCCCAATCATCAGTCCTTTTTCAGCACATAAATCTACAAGCTCTTCACCATTTCCATTTACAACACTGAACACCCCATGCATACCAATTGCTATTGACGTTTGTGTGAATACATTGTACATTTCCTTTTCCATAGCCAGAGGTTGAACCATTATGTGACGTTCATTTTTTCATTCATTTCAAGCTAAAATTTTGTTTTCTAAATTGTTTCTTACATTTTTCATATGTATATATATGTGTGTGTGTGTGTGTGTGTGTGTGTGTGTGTGTGTGCGTGTGTGTGTGTGTGTGTGTATATATATATGTATATTATCCCTGGGGATAGGGGTGAAAGAATACTTCCCACGTATTCCTCGCGTGTCGTAGAAAGCGACTAGAGGGGACGGGAGCGGGGGGCCGGAAATCCTCCCCTCCTTGTATTAACTTTCTAAAATGGGAAACAGAAGAAGGAGTCACGCGGGGAGTGCTCATCCTCCTCGAAGGCTCAGAGTGGGGTGCCTAAATGTGTGTGGATGTAACCAAGATGTGAAAAAAGGAGAGATAGGTAGTATGTTTGAGGAAAGGAACCTGGATATTTTGGCTCTGAGTGAAACGAAGCTCAAGGGTAAAGGGGAAGAGTGGTTTGGAAATGTCTGGGGAGTGAAGTCAGGGGTTAGTGAGAGGACAAGAGCAAGGGAAGGAGTAGCAATACTCCTGAAACAGGAGTTGTGGGAGTATGTGATAGAATGTAAGAAAGTAAATTCTCGATTAATATGGGTAAAATTGAAAGTTGATGGAGAGAGGTGGGTGATTATTGGTGCATATGCACCTGGGCATGAGAAGGAAGATCATGAGAGGCAAGTGTTTTGGGAGCAGCTAAATGAGTGTGTTAGCGGTTTTGATGCACGAGACCGGGTTATAGTGATGGGTGATTTGAATGCAAAGGTGAGTAATGTGACAGTTGAGGGAATAATTGGTATGAATTATGTACATGTGTATATATGTATATGTCGGTGTGTGTATATATATATGTGTACATTGAGATGCATAGGTATGTATATTTGCGTGTGTGGACGTGTATGTATATACATGTGTATGTGGGCGGGTTGGGCCATTCTTTCGTCTGTTTTCTGTCTGCGCTACCTCGCTAACGCGGGAGACAAAAGAGAGAAATATAAGTCAGTTGATATACATCGAAGAGACGAAGCTAGGACGCCATTTGGTAAACATGTGATTGTCCAAAACATGTTACACTTTCGTGCAATATTCACATCATTTGTGGAGAACACAAGAGAGAAATATAAGTCACTTGATATGCAATGAAGAGACGTAGCTAGGACGCTATTTGGTACCAAATGGCGTCCTAGCTAGTCTTAGATTTAGTGGGCTTTTCATAGCAACGTTTGGACGTGTTGCTTTAAGTTTTCCTATTTTTTTCTCATTGGATCAAATGAAGCAGACGTGTTTTCCTTCTGATTATTTATTCTTATTACTAAGACTTTCTGATGTTTATTACTTCTCAGTTCAGGGCATCATCTGCTTAGAAACAGGTACCAAGAATGTTACGGTCTCTCTTGCTGAACTGCGCATCGTGATTATCATGTGTGCATACCATTTTTGTGACCTAACAGATATCACGTTACATGTTAGGTGTAATTTGAAAGCTTGGAAGCCTCATGACTGCGTGAATTAACGTCCTAAATTTGAGATTTATGAAAATTCACGTTAGTGCATCAGAGAAAAATAATAATTTGATATATTTTCAACAGAGTGAGGACCTCCGGCGTAAGGCGGAGGACCTAGAGAAGCTGCAGCAGTTGAACGAGAAAAGAAGTTCTTCACTGGCTAACGACACAACTGCTTTTGACAATACCATCCGAGATCTCAAGGCCAAGTAAGATTAAGGACTTATTCACATATGTTTAAGTTATGTATTGTATGAGTGAATACATTCAAATGTAACGAAAAGGTTTATAATAAGTAGATGTTCTCTGATCCATGTAGGGAGCACAAACCATAAACTTTAGTTTTACCTAAAAGTAATACATTTCCATTTTCCTTCAAAACAAAATTGAAGGCTACACTACAGTATCTCATAATTTGATGTAGTGGGTGGGGAGGGGGGATTTGTTCCCTGATTTGAAAGAATATATTTACTACGTAATGGCGGAGTCAATACTTGAGGAGTTTTTAACAAAATCTGTCAAAAAATATGACTATGATATAACTGTAATTACAATTTCATACTAACAATATAACTTTCCTTTTTCTATGCCAGACTTTCATCTAGTGAGAAGACCCACAAAACTGACCTCACTAAAATCAAGATGAAATATGACTCTAAGCTTAAGGCAATGACGGAGGAGGTGTCGACCTTAACACAACATATGACCAAGTACAGACGCGAGCGAGACACTTACAAGGAGATGTTGGACGGCACGCAACGAACCTTGGCAGAGCTGAAGGGCACCACCCCGTACAGGGCCTCACGGGCCGACAACGCCAGTGAGGTAAACCACTGGCCGACAGGGAGAGGGTTGGAGGGTGGCTGGCAGGGTGAGGGTTGGAGGGTGGCCGGCAAGGGTGAGGGTTGGAGGGTGACCGGCAGGGTGAGGGTTGGAGTGGTGTCGTGGTTCTTATGTTGTAGCATAAATGGAAACAGGCAACATACATATAGGTTGCGTACATATGTGTGTACAAACACGTGAGACAGTTTTACACACACACACACACACACACACACACACACACTGAAAGTATTAGAGACGGGTCCACTCCCTGTAAAGTGCATCTAAGTAATTACAAATACATGATTACGCAGAGGAGATATATGATGTATAGTTTGATAACGGATTATAACGAGGACTGTAAGTCCTCGTTATAATCCTTGATTGTTGTTACTTGGATAAAAGAATATAAGAATGTAAAAGACTAGTTAGAAAAGCAGAGGCTATAGATTCCAAAGAATGGTAGGAATGAAATATACGGAAAAAAAGAAATGGGAATCCTTAGAAAGTAAGCATGAGAGCTGGGGACTAGAAATGTGAGGGATTAAGGTAAAAATACGAGAAATGACTAGGATCTTGGAGAATAACAATTTTGAATTAACTGTATAGTGAGTAAAGTCAGATTTTTTCAAGTTTTGTTACTTTGATGTAATATTATAGACTTTTAAGAGACTGACAGGTTCGATAATCAAATTACGTCTTTCATGAAAAAAAAGTTGAACTTCAAATGTTATTAAGAACTGTCTTCCATAAATGTGTTTAAATGTGTAGAATCTTTGGAAGTCCCATTCTATCCCTTGCATGTCCATCGTCACCACTTCTACTTCTAAAGACAAATCAACAGAGCTCTTGCATATCTTTATCATATGCATATCTTTATCATATGCATATCTTTTAATGTTAGCTGTACTGGATCCCTCCCCGCTGCAATCCCTCAATGCACCTCCAAAAGCACCCTCTAAAGAGCACTTGAGTCTGTTGATCTGGCCAAGAGTTAAGTAACATACCTTTTACTCATAGATTGCGGAGGTCCAGCGCCAGGCGGGCCGTAAGGTAACTAAGGATAGGATGATCAAGTTATCTCCACTCCTACTACTGGCTGGGTTCTCCCATCCTGACGAGGCTCTCATTTGATATAGTCAAGGATCAAATTTTAATCAAAAGCTCATTTGATATCTTACTTATTGTTTTCTTGTGATAAATCATGCACGAGATTTACACTTTCAGCATACACTATAAATATAGGAGATACTTGGAAAGTGAGTGGCTCCTCACTTTTGTGTCGTGGCTGAACTTCTGTACTGTGGACACCTCCCAGTACACAGTTCACTTCCTCAAGCGTTCATGAACATGCATTATTTTCGTATATTATTTTTGTATACTCTAAGTATAAGGAAACAAGGTTAGATATACATATTAGTCAAATTGTAAAATTCTGATACTTTACATGATATTCAAGAGCCAAGGATCAGGACGGGGGTTCTCTTCTAATGGCTAACAATATGGTCTTTTCGCATTAGTTACGTTCTTTCATGTGTTTTGTTATAGCCAGCACTAGCAAAGCTTGATGTCCTAAAATACTGGAGAGATTGGAATACTCCTTTCCAGACCAAACTGTTACAGTGTAATGCTAGAGACTTTGTGAAACTGAGCTTCGGCTCGGCCACGTTTTCTACAATTCTTTCAGTGGAATTACTCCTCAAGATCTCACGTGGTCTTTCCAGTATCACCAGTTCTGTATACGCACAGTAAGTTCTTCTGCTGCTGTTCATCAAACAGTATGAAAATATTAGTAAACTATGATGAAACTGGCGCGGCTGTTGTTGACGGCGAGGTATCCAGTTTTACTGTCTGAAGCTGACACAACGACTCATCAAACTCAGCAGTGTCGCAAGCTCATACAAAGAAACATCGATCTTTAGTCTGTTGTAAGCTCATACAGTGAAACATTAGACCTTGCTATGATGATGTTTTTAGCTCACACCACTGGATGGGTTTGAATACTGGTCAGCTTGCTCAGTCTGTTTCACCAGTCTCGAGTCACTTGAGAGAAGCTTTTGTATGAAGCTGTGTTAACTCGAGTGTCCTATTCCTTCCCGATGACAACCTTTTTAGTGTTCTGCTTCTTGGATTAGACCTAAACTAAAAGCTAAATAGCAGCTAAAATAATCTCTTTGAACTGCTCCATTTGTGGTGGCTACGTCTAGTATCCAAACAGTAACATCTTGAAAATCTCGTGAAGCCATTATCAACTTAAAACATCGTCAAATAAGTAATTTTTGTAAGGTACAGTGCTTAAAGAACTTATCATTTAGAAGGTAATTGGTTATTTCTGTTAATTCCATTTTCATTAGCCTTAACATTCTTGAAATAGCCATCTGCTGTTTACCTAACTTGGCATATTTAGAGAAGATAGAGACTAACTCGAGCGTTCGTGCGGATACGACTGCTACCCTACAGGCTCACCAGCACCTGCTAGAGACGCAGGAGATGCAGGCCCAGATCACAGAGTTCGAGGACAAGCTGGCCGACGCACGACTGGAAAATACGAAACTCAAGAACGAAGTCATCGACCAAAAGACTAATTTTGAAATTCAGCTGTGTGACCTGCAGACCAAACTCAACGAGGTGAGAGGGGCTAATATTGAGGGAAGTAAGGTTTGCTATTTCCATATGTTAGCGAAAATCGTGCAGTACAAAAAAGGAATGACAAATGTATAAAGTAGATTTTAGAATACTAATTTATGTGAAAACCATGATCTAAGCATAATATTCCTTAAGTATCACTGCGGTCTAGAATATAAAGGGAAAATTATGGATTATTACATGACAAATTGTTTGATGTATGTAAATTTACAAACTATGTTTTTTATAATCATGAAGAATTTCCTTAAATGTTTCATAAATGTTGAAGATAGAGATTTTTGTACGAATCTGGTTGTAATATCTTTATCACAGATAACTGAAAAAGTATGCATTGCTGCCACGAAATTTACGGTGGCTGTTTTGTCTGACAGTTCCCGTGGAGTGCTTCAAGGAATATGTTGACTCAATTTCCTAATGGTTTTTACAATGGGTAATGAATTCTCATATCATCTGTAAAGTTTTAATTTTTTTCTTATATGTCCACTTGAATTTAACCCTACAGTACGAGGAGGACCGACTCCTAGGTGGTGGGAGCCGGCGAGTGCCTGGCCTTAGAACGCGGCTGGAGCTCAACTGGCAGAAGGAGCGAGAGGAACAGCAGCGGCTCATCCAAGAGACTACCACGCTCGCTAAAGATCTCCGACAGGTAAGATCGAGCTAGGTTACTGTGGAGGCCTTCAGCACACACCTTTCCGCACCTTATGCATCGAGAAAGATGAAGGCTGGCCTTATGGTATGATGTCTATTCATTCTGGGCATAGCCTCAGCTACCACAGGTGCCAGAAAGTTAGATATCTCAGTTCAGATATAGTTTTCCAAAAAAGATTAACTTTTACCATTCTTGCATTAGCCGAAATGGCACAGGCAAAAGCATGCCCAGCCTTTGCCTCTCGGATTGTTTAAGGTGAAAAAGATAGAGATGCTTATCATAGTCAATTCTCGTACGACACAGAAACTATGAAAATTAGCATTCAGATGCGCGCAGATCCAGGCCTTAGTGGCCGGAAAACACGCACCTGTAGAACAGAGAGAGGGAAGGAACATCAGTGTGGAAAAAGATTGCCGAAGAGAAGTGACAGGAGGAAGGATTCTGATTCACTTTTGGCTGCGAAAGAGGTGGAGAATGAGCCATCCCAGATAAAGCGTAGCTGCTGAGAAGAAAGATCATTTTGGCTCCTATACAACATCCCACGCTTTTGAAAAGATTTTCTGATGTATAATTTGCGGGGCTTCCAGAACTGATTGAGGATTCATTAATCTTTTAAACACTCAGTCACTATCCTACCCCTTGCCTACTATACTGAGGACATTTGTTACTCCGTAATTTTTACATCATTTTTACATCAGTTACTGACGTTGTCAAATCATCACCTAAATGAGAACTTTTACATGCTTTAATGCACATTTGCCAGGTCCACTTAGCAGCAGTTTCATCTTATTCTTCACCACCTCGCTCATCACTCCGTTTATACACCCAACATTCAATCATTTTAGAACATTGTTGCTATTTTCACTTCCTTTACAATATCTTTCTCCCTTATCTACCTTTTTCTCACCTCCTTACCTCTGCTTCTAACGTACCATTTATTGGTACGTGTTTTTCATCGTCATCACTTGGTTCTTTAAAGTGTCCTCCTCATCTCTTACAAACCTCATCCTTTACTACTAGTAATCTCTCCGACTTGTCTAATATATCTGCATTCGTTATACATGCCTCCCTTCAACACTTATTCCTTTCCTACCAGAATAACTTGCTACTTTCGTCCAAGATCCTCGTTTGGTTTCCTTTTATTGATTTATACGATCCTTTCAACTCTTTTCGACTTTGTCCTCCATTTACCACTATCTTCAGGAATACTTCGTAAGCATCTGCGTCCAAACTGTCGTTTATTTTCTCAGACAGCTTCCTTAAGTCTTCATTCAACTATGGTGTACTTTTCTTTCCTCAACCTGGACACGAAATGCCACACACCTCCTTGACAGTCTCGACTAAAGCAGTCTTGAACTGATTTTGGTGTGCAAATGGTCTTGAACTGCACTTAGATCACCTGAGCCTCACTCCCAAACTATTTCGGATCCTCTGAGTTTTCATCCAATTTCTATTAGAAGGCATGTTGCACCTTTTCATTCTTCAGTTTTTCCACATCTGTTTTTCTCATTTTCTTAATCATATCAAAAAATATATACCATTAACCACAATTAACGTACATATTCCTACCGCATGATATGACAAACCCTCTCCTAGACAGCACACCTTGGCATTACTTAGCATATTCCTTCTGGTAAAACAAAAAAGTAATGCTTTTGTTAACGTCCTTCTTGTGGATGTAACATGTATCATCATCATCACTTTCATGTTTAAAGTATATGATTGGAACCCTTAAGCCTGCTGATGCACACATTTCATCCACTCTTCCACCTTTGTCATTTGTATATGTGACCCTCCTTCACTCTGTCTCCACTGATGCATAAGTCACCCATTACACATAGATTCTCTCCTGGCTCTGTATCCATACTGCTTTCTCAGATTCTCCTCGGAAGGTATCCGTACCTCCTTCTTGTTTTTTATCATATGGCGCATGTGTAGTCATACTTGAACTTGACAACTAGTTGCACTCAAACATCTTTAGAAACCATTCATGCTATATCACTGGTACCACACCTCTTACATAGCCATCTTACAGGTTTGGCCTCACACCCTGCACTCCATCCCATTTAGTTGGAGCAGCTCACTGCTGCTCCCTCAGCCTCACTTTTCTGGCTTTTCACGAGACCGTAGTGGCTCACTCATCCAGTCTCCGGACAGATGCTTTTTTTTTGGCGAATGACACATTTCTCATTTGTTGTTCCGTCAGACGCTGTACGAGGTAGAGAGGGAGCGGGACCTGGAGAAGCTGGAGGCCAAGAGAAAAATTGAACAGCTCAAGAAGACAGTGGGGCAGGAGACTTCCGACACTAAAACTAAAGTTCAGGAGGTGAGTCTCAGCGAAAGGTAGACCAACTTTTTTGTCCCTGCCACCCTATCGCGGCCGCTGTCGCCCTACCACAACCGATGCCACCCTATACCACCAATACCATCTCACCACGACCGCTGACACGCAGCTACGACCTATGCTACCCAACCACTATCGCTGACACCATACCATCACCACTCCTACACTACCATGGCTGCTACCACACTATCACCACTGCTGAAACAATAGCATCACTGATGCCACTTTACCACGGCTGCTGCCACCCTACCACCACTGCTGACAATTTACCAACACCTTTGCTACCCTACCATAGACCATGATACCCATCTACTGCCCCTGACACCCTGTCGCAGCCGCTGCCTCCCTACTTAGTGTCCTTGTCATCTTACCAACATTGCTGCCACCCTACTGCCATCGCTGTCGCCCTCCTATCATCACCACCACCCTTCCACCGTTGCTGCCACTCCAAAGCCATTGTTACCACTCTACCTCTATAATGCTACCCTATCAACATCGTTGCGACCTCACGACTATCGCTGCTACCCTATCATCACCAGTGGCACCTTACCACCATCAATGCTACCTACTGACATCATTTCCGCATTACCACCATCGATGCCAACCTACCACCGCAACGGCTACCTTACCACCACAGCTGCCACTCCTCTACTACAGATTCCGTCCTATCACCACGTATTCATGAAAATATAGGGGTCAAACAGATCACACTGTCATTTTGTACTTTTATGAATGACAACAGACGCAGAATGCAAGGGACCGTCAGCGAAACGTTAACGTCAGCATCATGATCCTTGCAAACCCTCAACATTACAATCAGAAACAGTTGAAGTAATGTCTATCAGTATCATTTTTTCCTTACACAGACTGTTTACAAGAACTCTTTCATGAGCTTTCATGAGCTTTCATAAGCTCCTTTACAGACCATCATCATAATTTCCCTTGCAAGGCATCAGCATGATATCTCGGACCATAATCCTCCTCACACGCCATCAACATAGACTCCTTCACATGTCATCAACATAGTCTCCTCCACATATCATAAAAGTGACCTTGAGCACAGAGGTATCAACATAATTTCCTTCAGGGACTTTGCAATCTTCCATCACGACCATCATTATGGCCTCGCTCAGTGACTTGAGGTACAATCTTCACATACTACCCACATGATATCCCTCCCATAAAGCCAACACAATCATCCTCTCAGAGTCTTGACATGATCTTGATGGGCCATTTAAGTAACTTCCTCACCAGCCACAACCATTATTCCCACAGCTGCAGCGGGATCTGCATGAGCTGCGGGAGGCTCACGCTAAGCTGCGGCAAATCAACGAGAAGTTGCGAAGGGAGAAGGACCGCACGGAGGTAGAGCGGGAGGCCATGCGCGACAAGTACCTGGGCTCCTCCAGGGAGCATCTCAATCAACAGGTCAAGATGGAGAGACTCATGGACGAGGTGAGACAGACCTATGTTGGGGTAAGCAGGGCTGGGCAAGAAAGGGCACACGAGAGATGGAAGGAGTACAGAGTACGAAAAAAGGGAAAGGATGGGTAAACGCCTGTTTACAGCTCTACCTCCAACTTTGGTATCGTCAGCAAATTTGGAGATCTTAGATATGATACCTAGTTCTAGGTCATTAATGTATCTTATGGAAAAAATGGGGCCTAGGACCGACCCCTGTGGCATGCCACTCGTTGTCTAGCTCTGAGACTTTCTTCTTGTAAGCCAGTCTCTGATCCATGTACAGAGTTCTTCACCGATTCTGTGTGCTTTGAGTTTATATAAAAGTCTCTTGTGAGGTACTTTATCGAAAGCCTTTTGGAAATCAAAATACATTAAATTAGACTGTAGTTTTTCGTCCCAGTTCTGATAAAGAACATTTAAAAATTCCAGCAAATTCGTCAGGCAGGATCATTTACAGCGGACACCGTGTTGGTTGTTCGATATGATTAATAGGTTCCACTGCAACACCATTCAAACCCGCCGCCTTGCCGGTTTCCATCTTCCGCAAAGCTTTCGCTACCTCTTCTCTGTTTACCAAACCCTTCTTCCTGACCCTCTCGCTTCGCACACTACCTCGACCAAAACACACTATATCTGCCACTTTTATCATCAAACCCATTCAACAAACCTTCAAAATACTCGCTCCATCTCCTTCTCACTTCACCACCACTTTTTATTGCCTCCCCTTTAGCCCCCTTCACCGATATTCCCATCTGTTTATTTTGTCTTATGTACTTTATTCACCTCCTTCCAAAACATTTTATTCTCCGTAAAATTTAATGATACTCTCTCACTCCAACTCTCATTAGCTATATTTTTCACCTCTTGCACCTTTCTTTTGACCTCCTGCCTCTTTCTTTCATACATCTCTGTCATTTGCACTATTTCCCTGCAAAAATCGTCCAAATGCCTTTCTCTTCTCACTTCTCACTTCTTCATCCCACCACTCACTACCTTTCTAATCTGCCCACCTCCCACCTTTCTCAAGCCACAAGCATCTTTTGCGTAAGCCATCACTGCTTCCCTAAATACATCCCATTCCTCCCTTACTCTCCTCGCACACATGAGGGGGGAGGAGGATGGTATTCCATGTGTGGCGAGGTGGCGATGGGAATGAATAAAGGCAGGCAGTGTGAATTATGTGCATGGGTATATATGTATATGTCTGTGTGTGTATATATATGTGTACATTGAGATGTATAGGTATGTATATTTGCGTGTGTCGACGTGTGTGTATATACATGTGTATGGGGGTGGGTTGGGCCATTTCTTTCTTCTGTTTCCTTGCGCTACCTCGCAAATGCGGGAGACAGCGACAAAGCGAAATAATAATAAAAAAAAAGAAATATATATATATGTAATTAGGTACAGTAGGGTTGAGGGTCAAGTCAATTGGGAGGTAAGTTTGAATGGAGAAAAACTGGAGGAAGTAAAGTGTTTTAGATATCTGGGAGTGGATCTGGCAGCGGATGGAACCATGGAAGCGGAAGTAGATCATAAGGTGGGGGAGGGGGCGAAAATCCTGGGAGCCTTGAAGAATGTGTGGAAGTCGAGAACATTATCTCGGAAAGCAAAAATGGGTATGTTTGAAGGAATAGTGGTTCCAACAATGTTGTATGGTTCCGAGGCGTGGGCTATGGATAGAGTTGTGCGCAGGAGGCTGGATGTGCTGGAAATGAGATGTTTGAGGACAATGTGTGGTGTGAGGTGGCTTGATCGAGTAAGTAACGTAAGGGTAAGAGAGATGTGTGGAAATAAAAATAGTGTGGTTGAGAGAGCAGAAGAGGGTGTTTTGAAATGGTTTGGGCACATGGAGATAATGAGTGAGGAAAGATTGACCAAGAGGATATATGTGTCGGAGGTGGAGGGAACGAGGAGAAGTGGGAGACCAACTTGGAAGTGGAAAGATGGAGTGAAAAAGATTTTGTGTGATCGGGGCCTGAACATGCAGGAGGGTGAAAGGAGGACAAGGAATAGAGTGAATTGGATCGATGTGGTATACCGGGGTTGACGTGCTGTCAGTGGATTGAATCAGGGCATGTGAAGCGTCTGGGGTGAACCATGGAAAGCTGTGTAGGTATGTATATTTGCGTGTGTGGACGTATGTATATACATGTGTATGGGGGTGGGTTGGGCCATTTCTTTCGTCTGTTTCCTTGCGCTACCTCGCAAACGCGGGAGACAGCGACAAAGCAAAAAGAAAAAAAAAAAAAAAAATATATATATATATATATATATATATATATAGATATATATACTTGATCACCGTTTTTCATGTTATGCCCAATTCACCGAAAGCACAGCACACCATCCACAAACAGGCCCCACAGGCCTTTCCATGGCTTTCTCCGCCGCTTCACACCCCCTTGTTCAGTCCATAGATAACACGTCAACCCCTGTATGCCCCATCGTTCCAATTCTTTCTATTCTTTGCATGATTTCTACCCTTCTGTATGTTCAGGCCCCGATCGCTCAAAATCTTTGTCGATTCATCCTTCCTTTTGTGGGAGATGGAGTGGAAATTCGGGAAACACAGGGATAACTGGCTGTTAACTTTAAGTCCGACTTACTGTACTGCAGCTTCCCTGTGAAAATATACCACCATATGAAGACTATCTGAAGTGGAATCAGATTTAGGGATAAGGTCCATGCAGTTGAGCCGGAATAGCTGTACTTCAACAAGACTTGTGGAGTGTAGTTTGGCTACAGGAGAGATTGATGAAGCAATACCGACCAGCCTTTTACCCAGGAACATCATTATCATTCTTCTGTAATATCTGAAAATGTCTTGAAACAATGTAGCCTCTACTGTATGATTAACTTTGTAGGAATATCCCGCACAACATACCAGTATATCTAAAGTCTTCTTGAAGAGCCTCTTCGCTTTGACCGTAATCAATGTTCCCTCCGCCATATCCTCAAGCACATTACACTCAGGGTTCATTGCGCTTTCTAGGATCTACACGTCGTCGGTATACCTTTATCTGGTGTGTTTGTTTTCCTTTCGTGTCTGAGAAATTATGTAGTTATGTACTGACTGGTCAGTTTTTATTTGTCTCTACATGTCTGCATCATTTCAGTATCCATGGAGGTCCGTCTACACGCGTGCCTATACTTGTGTTTATCAGCATGTCATTTAAAGATTTGTTTTGCGTGTGTTTCTTCTTTTTCACGGTTTATCGCATTCTTATATTCACTTTATGTTCTGTTACTTGACGACTTGACCTCTCTCCCATTTTAGATTTTTCTTCCAGATTGTGCACTTCTATCTGTTGCCTGTACTTCTTGTTCTCTTACCTGTGTCCTGAAATGATAGATGATCAGACCAAGAGTATAACTCTATATTAATAAGCATTATAAGATTCCGGATAGTCTTTCTCGACTAAGTAATGTTCTTGATTGTCAGATGAGGAAGGTGAAAGACTTGGCTCCGCTCGTGCTAGGGGAGGGCATCGACGGTCGTGACGGCTCCCTCTCCAAGCTCCGTAAGTATCCTACTACAACCTTTTCCTGGCCTAACCTTGGCCTTATCTTGAATTGACAAAACACTGTGTCAGTTCAGTATCATGCTTAACCCTATCATAATCTGAGTTCATGAAGATTGGACCCTGTAATAAGTAGTTTCTAGCTGAATTTACTATGAATTGATCTAACCTCACCATATCTTAAGCCATTAAGGCAACCTTGCCTTTTGTTAACTGGACATCATACAGTTAAGGTAAAGTTAATGCAGATTAAATTGACAATAACGCTCTTCTTTTTCCGTGTCGTCTAGGGGCACGACAAACACTAAGGGAATCTCTCTCAGTAATGTCTCGCATCGTTTGGAAGAGTTACGTTCAGTGTACAGTTGATTCTAATTCTTCCCGGGATGCGAAACTCCGATATTCTAAGGTCGCTTAACTTTGGAGGATCAGAGAAATTTTTAAGTTATTAAATGTGATGAGAGGATGTCATAGGCAAATTGGGACGTAGACACCAAACGTAACCTAACCTCACGTTATCTAATCTAAACCTATTACATCTGAATCAATCCAGACGTCGCCACCACTGCTTTTGCAGTGGATGTACAGATCTGACATATTAACTGATCAATATCAGGTTGAAGAACATTCTCCATCTGGCGTCAGTACTGCAGACTTGTCACGATCTTTTGTCGCATACTCACAATCAGTCTGTAGAAGGCTGCGAGGATTTGTGTTACTCTTCTCACTTGGAAAACTGCCACATTTTCTCGAAGACTAACGGCACGTTACGATGCCAAAACTTCCCTAAAGCAAACTTTTGACTAGATTCTAACGAAATAGAAGATACTATCATGGAAGATACGCAAATTACATCACAACTTTCCTCGTCTTTTACTTGAAATATTGCCAAAAAATCTGTCTCATCACAATGGGTTCCGGGACTAGAGGGAATGACCTTTAATGGTATATTCAAGATATATTTTGAACTGACATTTGTCTTGACAGTTTTTTTATTCCTAGTACTTATTGAATTGCCTCTTCGTTTTCTCAGATTTTGTTATATATTCATAGGTTTGATAAATTTTTACATAACAAATAGCATTACAAGAAACACACACACACACACACACACACACACACACACACACACACACACACACACATATATATATATATATATATATATATATATATATATATATATATATATATATATATATATATATATATAAATTCAGTCACCAGCTTCTGCAGTTTCTCACCCGAATCAGCCACCGGCGCTGTATCATCATTGAACAACAACCGACTCACTTCCCAAGCCCTCTCATCCACAACAGACTGCATACTTGCCCCTCTCTCCAGAATTCTTGCACTCACCTCCCAAACAACGCCATCCATAAACAAATTAAACAACCATGGAGACATCACGCACCCCTGCCGCAAACCAACATTCACTGGGAACCAATCACTTTCTTCTTTTCGTACTCGTACACATGCCTTGTATCCTCGGTAAAAACGTTTCACTGCTTCTAGCAACTTACCTCCCACACCACATACACTTAATACCTTCGTCAGAGCATCTCTATCAACTCTATTATATCCCTTCTTCAGATCCATAAATGCTACATACAGTTCCATCTGTTTTTCAAAGTATTTCTCATATACATTCTTCAAAGCAAACACCTGATACACACATCCTCTACCACTTCTGAAACCACACTGCTCTTCCCCAATCTGACGTTCTATACATGCCTTCACCCTCTCAATCAATACCTTCCCATATCATTTCCCAGGAATACTCGACAAACTTATACCTCTGTAATTTGAACATCACCTTAATCCCCTTTGCTTTTGTACAATGGCACTATGCATGCATTCCGCCGATCCTCAGGCACTTCATTATAAATCATACATACAATGAATATCCTCATCAACCAGTCAACAACACAGTCACCCCGCTGCAATGCCATCAAAACCTGCCGCCTTGCCGGCTTTCACACATCTAAAGTGTGTGAAAAAAAAAAGCTGAGAGTAAATGTGAATAAGAGCAAGGTTATTTTTTTCAGTAGGGTTGAGGGACAAGTTAATTGGGAGGTAAGCTTGAATGGAGGAAAACTGGAGGAAGTGAAGTGTTTCAGTTATCTGGGAGTGGATTTAGCAGCGGATAGAACCATGGAAGCGGAAGTGAGTCACAGAGTGGGGGAGGAGGAGAGAGATCTGGGAGCGTTGAAGAATGTATGGAAGGCGAGAACGTTATCTCGGAGAGCAAAATTGGGTATGTTTGAAGGAATAGTGGTTCCAACTATGTTATATGGTTTCGAGGCGTGGCCTATAGATAGGATTGTGCGGAGGAGGATGGATGTGTTGGAAATGAGATGTTTGAGGACAATATGTGGTGTGAGGTGGTTTGATCGAGTAAGTAATGAAAGGGTAAGAAAGATGTGTGGTAATAAAAAGAGTGTGGTTGAGAGAGCAGAAGAGGGTGTATTGAAATGGTTTGGTCACATAGAATGAGTGAGGAAAGATTGACAAAGAGGATATATGTGTCAGAAGTAGAGGGAACGAGAAGTGGGAGACCCAGTTGGAGGTGGAACGATGGAGTGAAAATGATTTTGAGCGATTGGGGCCTGAACATACAGGAGGGTGAAAGGCGTGCAAGGAATAGAGTGAACTGGAACGATGTGGTATACCGGGGTTGACGTGCAGTCAATGGATTGAACCACTGCATTTGAAACGTCTGGGGTAAACCATGGAAATTGTTTTGGGCCTAGATGTGGAAAGGGAGCTGTGATTTCGGTGCATTATACATGACAGCTAGCGGCTGAGTGTGAACGAATGTGGCCTTTGTTGTCTTTTACTAGCGCTACCTCGCGCACATGCGGGGGAGGGGTTGTCATTTCATGTGTGGTGGGGTAGCGACGAAGAATGAATTAAGACAGCAAATATAAATCATGTACATGTTTATATATGTATATGTCTGTGTATGTATACGTTGAAATGTATAGGTATGTATCTATGCGTGTGTGAACGTATATGTATATACTTGTGTATGTGGGTGGGCTGGGCCATTCTTTCGTCTGTTTCCTTGCGGTACCTCACTGACGCGGGAGACAGCGACAAAGTATAGTAATAATAACATATATATATATATATATATATATATATATATATATATATATATATATATATATATATATATATATATATACATACATACATATATATATGTATATATATATATATATATATATATATATATATATATATATATATATATATATATATATGTGTGTGTGTATGTGTGTGGATGTGTGTTTGTGGGTGTAATTTTTCAGCGTTATGACGTGTACTAAGCGTATCAGATGTATATTGCAGCGGGAGATGCCAAACCTAAAACCAAAGAGGAGTTCACGGAGTCTCTGAAGAAGGCGTGCAGGACCATGGAGGACCTGAAGAGGATGTTGAACCTCTCAGACGACAGAGACAGGCTCAAGAGGACGGCCTCCTTCAGAAGGTAAGCGAACGACTCCTGTTGTCAGGATTGAAAGTAGATACGCATTTATTTGTCTTTCACACTTGATGCTTTGAATCCACAGACTGAAAGACAAGAATACAATGATCTGATAATAGTAGACATACATGTACCCACCCAGAAGTGGTTAACCTGTCGTTTGCATGTCACATCATGTCGGTAACACGTTATCCGATAACAATTTAGTCACCATTACTAGGATAAGATCTATTACATGTATAATTTCGAACAGCTCAAAGTGAGTTACACATGGTTCCGGTGCAGGATATCCTGGTCCCGATAATTCATTATATTGTTCCTACAAGGCACACGATGGAAGATGATAAGAATTAACTTAGGAAAGGTTTGACGTGGTTAAAGAAATGCCAAGGAGACTCATGGTTTTCTTCTTCCTCACTATATTATTCTTAATAATTCTGTTTGTAATAAGAGTTTAAGTCTTATCAGAACAAGGTATCCCCTCCTGAAATGTACTTGGGCGAAAGAAAAACAGATATGTATATGTTGAAAAAGAATTCTTTTGTCACACTGGCAGCTTGAAAGACGTCTCGTTTGACACCAGAGGTCGCTGCTCTCAGGTCTGCATCATGTATCTATAATAACGTAACCATCTTACATAGAGAAACCTATGTACCTTTGGGGAGTTTGCTTGCACTATTAAGATATCAAACTAACAGGGTATTAGTGACAGAGAAGACCTGTTGTAGGGAAGTAAACCCTTAAGATCAGGCTATAATGCAAGAGAAAATATCAATAAATGAAAGAAAAACCGAGGCGCCAAATTAAGTATATAACAAATTGGTTTAATTTGTACATCGCATTTATAGTCCGGTAAGGTTAAAACAGACTAGATTCATTAAAGAGCAATTAAAAAGTGAAAAAAGAGTAGATACTTTATTTCATGATAAGAATGACTGGCACCTCATGCACTCAACTGTTCTTAATCTATATGTTAATCTGACATATTACCTGAATTATTCCCTAGGGCACTGTCGGACATGGAGAGTGAGGACGAGGGCCTTCCTCTGCGTCCACGGAGCCATCAGAGAGGCGGCCTTCACAGGCCGGGCTCCAAAGCTCAAAGGTCAGCAATGCACCGCAAGACTCAGTCCCTCGACCACCACATGACTGATGACAGGGTAAGTATGGCGTGAAGGGGAGGACCCTGGGACTGAGGTATTCTCGCCAGTCACTGCCAGCCGCTGTTATTGTAGTGTTCTCACCAGTCACTGCCAGCCCCAGGAATTATAGTGTTCTCACCGAATCACTGCGCCACGCTCATTCGCACAACAGACCCGGACGATGACTAAATAAAAACAGCATTAGAATTTTGCTTTCCATATTGCTAAGGGCTACTTCTTCAGTCGTTATTTATTGCTGTATACCCTCCCCACTGGCGGGGAGATCTAGGCCCACCCATAGTGGGCAGGTGCGCCAGTAGGATATACTTTTATAAGGGATGGTTAGTGAAGTTAGGGTACTGACATCCCCACAAATCCCCATTCCCCCACCCGCCTTACGGGAGGAAACAACTAAGCTTAACTACGGTGAGCCGGCACCTGAGGAGGCGGGTCGGCGCCTTAGGGGATGGAGGAGGAAAGAACCCAAGGGGGCAGACCGGAACCCAAGGATGCCTATAGAATTGGTTTAAAGTAGTATTAAGTTTGTCACACAGACAGGTACATAGATAGATACTAACATATATGCACGCCACGTCCATAAATATAAGACGATTGTGCCCAGTTTCCTTATTTTGAATCTCAATCTTATTTTAGATGCCTAGGTCAGAGTTCACGTGATCAGCCATGAATCATCAGGTCTGAGCAGCTCAAGCGTCCACATGAACCTGTGGTTAATGTTGGCTCGTTCCCGCAGAATAAGATCTGGGTGTCGACGGACGCAGGCAGCACCACCAGCATAGATTCTACGATGACAGACGACATGCGCAGAGCCAAGTACGACCGGGACGCTTCCCTCGACCGGTGAGTGCGATTGTCCCTATCTGCCATACCTGCCGTTATTCCTGCTGTTGTCATTCCTACATACCTGCCGCTGCCCCTACCTACTTATCGGCTGTTGTTTCTTCTACTGTATGCCCTTACCTGTATGCCCATACTGCTGTCCCTGCCTGCCTATTTGCTGCTGTCCCTCCCTCCATCACCTGATGTTATCCCTACCTGTACCACCTGCTGTTATCCTTCCTAATGCTGCTCATCCCTGCCTCGTCAGATATTGTCCCTTTTTGCTCCACCTGCTGTTGCCCCTACGTGCCTCGCCTGCTACTGCCCTACCTGCTCACCTGTTTCTCCCCTTCCTGTTTTACCTGCTGCTGATCCCACATGTATACCTTTTTTTATTTTACGTTGAAGGCTCCATTCCCGGACGAAAGTCCACATTAAGAGGAGGGCTTAATTGAAATATAGAGACAATAATGGAAAGGCAAAAGAAAAGGCAAAGGAAAGTATTTACAAATTTTGGAGGAAGTGAAAGATCTGTCTTAAAACCTTATGTTGCCCTTCCCTTACCCACCTGCTACTGTCTTTACCTGTGTACCGGTTTCTCCTCTCCCTACCCCATCTGCTGCTGTCCTCGTCTGTATACCTGCTGCTACCCTCCCTGCCTGCTTGCTGCTGTCCCTAACGGTACACCTGCTGATGCCTCTCCCTGCTCCACCTGCTGCTGTCCTTACCTGTCTGCCTTCTGATGCCCCTTCCTGCCCCGTCTTCTCCTGTCCGTCCTGCTGCTGCCCTTTCCTGCTGCTCTACTAATTGGAGGTTGTAGATGACTGACGGTCACGTCCTAGAAGATAGAGTAAATGAGCATTATGTTGCATTCTGTGATGACTGGATATAGGGAGGCAGAAATAGAGCGTTGCTGTAATTAAGATCGAAAGGAGGAGATTCATGGTAGGATGAATGGAAAGAAGAGGATAGTTAACAGAACGGATGAAGAGAAGGTTGTTAGAATGATGGTGGAAGGGAAGAGGGTTGATGGATTAATGAGTGGGTAAAGGGACGGGTAGAGGGCAGGGTGTTATTTATGTAATCACACGTACATTCATATGCATGTATACTCATCCGTTTCTGTGTATAGAATTATGCGTATGTGCGAATAGGGGAGTACAAACAGGAGTACGTGCAAATATAAAGCCATTTAAAGATTATAGAATGGACAGAAAGGGAACTGTTTACATAATATAGATTTTATGATAGGCATGTTGCCAGACTGTAACACCCACGCGAACACAACCATCTGGTGACGCTTGTTTACCAATGGTGCCTTAGCTACGTCTCTTCATTGTATATTAACTGACTACTCTGCGTCTTCTATCTCATTCTTGCATTTCCCCAACCGATGTGATCATTACATGAAAGTGCACTTGGGAAATTATCATGTTTCATTTTCCTCGTGTTTATATGCATATCGAGATCACGCGCACCACTGTGACCTCTTGCAATATATATATATATATATATATATATATATATATATATATATATATATATATATATATACATATGTATATATATATATATAATATATATATATATATATATATATATATATATATATATATTAAAAAAAATTGAGAGGGGAGGATTTCCAGGCCCCCGCTCCCTCCCCTTTTAGTCGCCTTCTACGACACGCAGGGAATACGTGGGAAGTATTCTTTCTCCCCTATCCCCAGGGATAATATATATATATATATATATATATATATATATATATATATACATATGTATATATATATATATATATATATATATATATATATATATATATATATATATATACATATACATATATATATATATATATATATATATATATATATTTTTTTTTTTTTTCTTTTTTCATACTATTCGCCATTTCCCGCGATAGCGAGGTAGCGTTAAGAACAGAGGACTGGGCCTTTGAGGGAATATCCTCACCTGGACCTCTTCTCTGTTCCTTCTTTTGGAAAATTAAAAAAAGAACGCTCACACCACACATTGTCCTCAAACATCTCATTTCCAGCACATCCATCCTCCTGCGCACAACTCTATCCATAGCCCACGCCTCGCAACCATACAACATTGTTGGAACCACTATTCCTTCAAACATACCCATTTTTGCTTTCCGAGATAATGTTCTCGACTTCCACATGGCTCCCAGAATTTTCGCCCCCTCCCCCACCCTATGATCCACTTCCGCTTCTATGGTTCCATCCGCTGCCAGATCCACTCCCAGATATCTAAAACACTTTACTTCCTCCAGTTTTTCTCCATTCAAACTTACCTCCCAATTGACTTGACCCTCAACCCTACTGTACCTAATAACCTTGCTCTTATTCACATTTACTCTTAACTTTCTTCTTTCACACACTTTACCAAACTCAGTCACCAGCTTCTGCAGTTTCTCACATGAATCAGCCACCAGCGCTGTATCATCAGCGAACAACAACTGACTCGCTTCCCATACAACATTGCTGGAACCACTATTCCTTCAAACATACCCATTTTTGCTTTCCGAGATAATGTTCTCGACTTCCACACATTCTTCAAGGCTCCCAGAATTTTCGCCCCCTCCCCCACCCTATGATCCACTTCCGCTTCCATGGTTCCATCCGCTGCCAGATCCACTCCCAGATATCTAAAACACTTTACTTCCTCCAGTTTTTCTCCATTCAAACTTACCTCCCAATTGACTTGACCCTCAACCCTACTGTACCTAATAACCTTGCTCTTATTCACATTTACTCTTAACTTTCTTCTTTCACACACTTTACCAAACTCAGTCACCAGCTTCTGCAGTTTCTCACATGAATCAGCCACCAGTGCTGTATCATCAGCGAACAACAACTGACTCGCTTCCCAAGCTCTCTCATCCCCAACAGACTTCATACTTGCCCCTCTTTCCAAAACTTGCATTCACCCCCCTAACAACCCCATCCATAAACAAATTAAACAACCATGGAAACATCACACACCCCTGCCGCAAACCTACATTCACTTATATATATATATATATATATATATATATATATATATATATATATATATATATATATATATATATTGTATCCCTTGGGATAGGGGAGAAAGAATACTTCCCACGCATTCCTCGCGTGTCGTAGAAGGCGACTGAAGGGGACGGGAGCGGGGGACCAGAAACCCTCCCCTCCTTGTATTTTGACTTTCTAAAAGGGGAAACAGAAGAAAGAGTCACGCGGGGAGTGCTCATCCTCCTCCAAGGCTCAGATTGGGGTGTCTAAATGTGTGTGGATGTAACCAAGAAGAGAAAAAAGGAGAGATAGGTAGTATGTTTGAGGAAAGGAACCTGGATGTTTTGGCTCTGAGTGAAACGAAGCTCAAAGGTAAAGGGGAAGAGTGGTTTCGGAATGTCTTTGGAGTAAAGTCAAGGGTTAGTGAGAGGACAAGAGCAAAGGAAGGAGTAGCACTACTCCTGAAACAGGAGTTGTGGGAGTATGTGATAGAGTGTAAGAAAGTAAATTATATATTGATATGGGTAAAACTGAAAGTTGATAGAGAGAGATGGGTGATTATTGGTGTATATGCACCTGGGCATGAGAAGAAAGATCATGAGAGGCAAGTGTTTTGGGAGCAGCTGAATGAGTGTGTTAGTGGTTTTGATACACAAGACCAGGTTATAGTGATGGGTGATTTGAATGCAATGGTGAGTAATGTGGCAGTTGAGGGAATAATTGGTATACATGGGGTGTTCAGTGTTGTAAATGGAAATCGTGAAGAGCTTGTAGATTTATGTGCTGAAAAAGGACTGGTGATTGGGAATAGCTGGTTTAAAAAGCGAGATATACATAAGTATACGTATGTAAGTAGGAGAGATGGCCAGAGAGCGTTATTGGATTACATGTTAATTGATAGGCGCGCGAAAGAGAGACTTTTGGATGTTAATGTGCTGAGAGGTGCAACTGGAGGGATGTCTGATCATTTTCTTGTGGGGGCGAAGGTGAAGATTTGTGGGGGTTTTCAGAAAAGAAGAGAGAATGTTGGGGTAAAGAGAGTGGTGAGGGTAAGTGAGCTTGGGAAGGAGACTGTGTGAGGAAGTACCAGGAGAGACTGAGTACAGAATGGAAAAAGGTGAGCACAAAGGAGGTTAGGGGAGTTGGGAAGGAATGGGATGTATTTAGGGAAGCAGTGATGGCTTGCGCAAAAGATGCTTGTGGCATGAGAAGCGTGGGAGGTGGGTTGATTAGAAAGGGTAGTGAGTGGTAGGATGAAGAAGTAAGATTATTAGTAAAAGAGAAGAAAGAGGCATTTGGACGATTTTTGCTGGGAAATAATGCAAATGAGTGGGAGCTGTATAAAAGAAAGAGACAGGAGGTCAAGAGAAAGGTGCAAGAGGTGAAAAAGAGGCCAAATGATAGTTGGGGTGAGAGTATCATTAAATTTTAGGGAGAATAAAAATATGTTTTGGAAGGAGGTAAATAAAGTGCGTAAAACAAGGGAGCAAATGGGAACTTCAGTGAAGGGGGCAAATGGGGAGGTGATAACTAGTGGTGATGTGAGAAGGAGATGGAGTGAGTATCTTGAAGGTTTGTTGAATGTGTTTGATGATAGAGTGGCAGATATAGGGTGTTTTGGTCGAGTTGGTGTGCAAAGTGAGAGGGTTAGGGAAAATGATTTGGTAAATAGAGAAGAGGTAGTAAAAGCGTTATGAAAGATGAAAGCCGGCAAGGCAGCAGGTTTGGACGGTATTGCAGTGGAATTTATTAAAAAAGGGGGCGTCTGTATTGATGACTGATTGGTAAGGTTATTTAATGTATGTATGATTCATTGTGAGGTGCCTGAGGATTGGTGGAATGCTTACATAGTGCCATTGTACAAATGCAAAGGGGATAAGAGTGAGTGCTCAAATTATGGAGGTATAAGTTTGTTGAGTATTCCTGGTAAATTATATGGGAGGGTATTGATTGAGAGGGTGAAGGCATGGACAGAGGATCAGATTGGGGAAGAGCAGTGTGGTTTCAGACGTGGTAGAGGATGTGTTGATCAGGTGTTTGCTTTGAAGAATGTATGTGAGAAATACTTAAAAAACAAATGGATTTGTATGTAGCATTTATGGATCTGAAGAAGGCATATGATAGAGTTGATAGAGATGCTCTGTGGAAGGTATTAAGAATATATGGTGTGGGAGGCGAGTAGTTAGCAGTGAAAAGTTTTTATCGAGGATGTAAGGCGTGTGTACGTGTAGGAAGAGAGGAAAGTGATTGGTTCTCAGTGAATGTAGGTTTTCGGCAGGGGTGTGTGATGTCTCCATGGTTGTTTAATTTGTTTATGGATGGGGTTGTTAGGGAGGTGAATGCAAGAGTTTTGGAAAGAGGGGCAAGTATGCAGTGTATTGTGGATGAGAGAGCTTGGGAAGTGAGCCAGTTGTTGTTCGCTGATGATACAGCGCTGGTGGCTGATTTATGTGAGAAACTGCAGAAGCTGGTGACTGAGTTTGGTAAAGTGTGTGAAAGAAGAAAGTTAAGAGTGAATGTGAATAAGAGCAAGGTTATTAGGCACAGTAGGGTTGAGGGTCAAGTCAATTGGGAGGTAAGTTTGAATGGAGAAAAACTGAAGGAAGTAAAGTGTTTTAGATATCTGGGAGTGGATCTGGCAGCAGATGCAACCATGGAAGCGGAAGTGAATCATAGGGTGAGGGAGGGGGCGAAAGTTCTGGAAGCCTTGAAGAATGTTTGGAAGTCGAGAACATTATTTCGGAAAGCAAAAATGGGTATGTTTGAAGGAATAGTGGTTCCAACAATGTTGTATGGTTGCGAGGCGTGGGCTATGGATAGAGTTGTGCGCAGGAGGGTGGATGTGCTGGAAATGAGATGTCTGAGGACAATATGTGGTGTGAGGTGGTTTGATCGAGTAAGTAACGTAAGGGTAAGAGAGATGTGTGGAAATAAAAAGAGTGTGGTTGAGAGAGCAGAAGAGGGTGTTTTGAAAAGGTTTGGTCACATGGCGAGAATGAGTGAGGAAAGATTGACCAAGAGGATATATGTGTCAGAGGTGGAGGGAACGAGGAGAAGTGGGAGACCAAATTGGAGGTGGAAAGAGGGAGTGAAAATGAATTTGAGTGATCGGGGCCTGAACATGTAGGAGGGTGAAAGGAGTGCAAGGAATACAGTAAATTGGAACGATGTGGTATACCGGGGTCGACGTGCTGCCAATGGATTGAACCAGGGCATGTGAAGCGTCTGGGGTAAACCATGGAAAGTTGTGTGGGGCCTGGATGTGGAAAGGGAGCTGTGGTTTCGGTGCATTATTACATGACAGCTAGAGACTGAGTGTGAACGAATGGGGCCTTCGTTGTCTTTTCCTAGCGCTACCTCACACACATGAGGGGGGAGGGGGCTGTTATTCTATGTGTGGCGGGGTGGCGATGGGAATGAATAAAGGCAGACAGTATGAATTATGTACATGTGTATATATGTATATGTCTGTGTCTGTATGTATATGTGTACATTGAGATGTATAGGTATGTATATTTGCGTGTGTGGACGTGTATGTATATACATGTGTATGTTGGCTGGTTGGGCCAGTCTTTCGTCTGTTTTCTTTCGATACCTCGCTAACGCGGGAGACAGCCACAAAGAAAAATAATGATAATAATAATAGTAATAATATATATATATATATATATATATATATATATATATATATATATATATATATATATATATATATATATATATATATAATGATGAAAGTGAAATTGATGATGTCGTCTACTTAGATATAGAAAAAGGAAAAACCTTTCGATAATGTCCTGCATCATAGGTTGCTAGCTAAGTTGGGTCACATGGTACAGATGAGGTTGTGCTTCGGTGGTTAAGAAACTAATTAACACGTGCTCTTTCACACATATATAGTGACAGTGGCTTCATTGCAAGATATACATCGCAGACCATGCTTTCTTGGTGAATAAGTCTGCAACAGATCTTCAATATCTGTAGCTTCACACTGACGTAGGTAAGTTGATGGAATGCATAGCGGTGGCTTTTTTTTCCTTTTTACCGATAAATACAAATTCAACATATTGGTAGTATAAACGAGAAGACGAACTTGATTATGAATTCTGTTGTGCTACAGAAGACAGAGGAAAAAGGTTTGGGTGTAATGATTTCTCTTCACCTAAAGCTAAGTAAGCAGTGTACAGAAGCAAAAAAATCGAGAAGAAAATTCTTGGATTCATTTGTAGGGATAACAAATTTAAGTCTAGGGGAAGTACACTCTCTCTTTGCAAGTCATTGGTGCGTCCCCACGTTGAATATTGTTTTCAATTTTGGTCACCCTACTTGAAAAAAAAATGTAAACAATGAAAAGAGTAGATAGGCGAGCTTCCAAGATGATTCCCGGACTGAGAAACAAATCCAGTGAGAGCTAACTAAGAGACTTCGATTTATTTAGCTTAGAAATGGGATGGTTAAGAAGTAATCTAATACAGATCTGTAAAAGGCTTCGATAATCTCAACTAAACAAGCAATCATTCGTAGGAATTGAGTTAAACTCATAGACAAATATTTTACCTCGAATAAGGCGAAATAATATTCCTTCAGCAGGATTGCTAGCATACTGTGTGGGATGACTTAACAATTAGAATGGTTGAAATCGGCACCATTAAGATATTTAATGGTACACTTCATAAATATTTCACTTCAAATCTAAGACTGACGTTGTTTACGCCTCCTCAGTTGCATGAATATCTACAGGCTTTTCTCTATAAATCATCTTCGTTTTTTTTTTTTTCTCACAACACAATTCTTGGATCTCCTGATCTCTTCTACTATCACAAACATCGTTAGGGCGCAGTGGTCAGTTGTTCTTTGATTAACTTTGTATTTAGGCTGTGGTGAAATTCTCGGTACCTTCTACCAGATTCTTGTTCCACCAATCACAGCATGATCGCTCCTATTCTGACGCCTGTCGTACCAGGAAAAGAGCATATCGAGCTATGATACTTTACTCTTCCCTGAATCTCTCCGTTTTCATTTTTGTTCATAATCATTGCAGAACTGTTCTTCACAATGTCAAGCACACCGCCATAAAAAGATAGCGTAATGATCTGAATTTTGTTGATCAATATTTCTGGTAGCACCTCTTTTCAAAACATCTTATTCTCCCTAACACTTGCTTACGCTCGCCCACCCCAACTCTCAATTACCCTTTTTTTCAACGCCTGCACCTTCCTCTTGACCTCCTGCCATTTTCTCATACATCTCCCAATCATTTGCACTCCAGCCATGTAAGTGCTGCTTAAAAGCCTCTCTCTTCTTCTTCATATGGAATTTTACTTCATCTCGCCATTCACCAACTTTGCTAATCTTCCCCTTCCCACCTTTTGCAGGCCACTATTCACTTCCCTTTATAATCTGCCCACCTCCCAGGTAACTCGAGTCAATTGATAAAGGTTAGAACATGTATGTAATACATATGCTGAAAAGCTTTAATGTCAGTCATCCTTCTTTTTTAGAATCTCAACGGGATCCCAGACAAGTGACCTAGATGTCCTGGGTGAAAAGAAGAAGAAGAAAGGCGTCAAGGAAATGATTTCTAAACTCGCCAAGTCCCGCTCCATCGAAGATTCCTCCACGGGTGGCTCCATACTAGGAGCTGGCGTCAAGGTATATGGCGTTGGGTACTATAGGAGCGTAGAAAAGGTTTCCTAAATGGCGGTAATAGGAGATTCTGTATGACTTGAAATAGTTAAGTCCTTGACTGCCCTTTTTGATGAACCATTTGCTATGGGAAAAGTTCCAGATGGAAGGAAATTTGCCAATGTATCATCATTATTCAAAAAAGGGAATAAGTCACTGCCAGGAATTTATCGTCCAGTTAACTTTGCATCTGAAATTGGAAAACTTATGGAAACCATCATTCCAGATAAAACTGTAAACCATTTTGAGGACCACCACTTATTAATCGATTCTGAGAATGGTTTTCGACGTGATCGCTCGTGTGACAAATCTCATTGATTTCTTTTATATAATTAACATGTATGACGAAATCAAAGAAGTTGATGTTATCTATGTAGATTTTAATAAATCATTCGACAAGGGCCCACATCGAAAGTTTCTAATGATGGGGCTGTAACTCAATGAATTAGAAATCGGTTGACCGGCCGAAAATAGAGTTGTGATTAATGATCAAGCCTTAGAATAGTTAGATGTTAAAACTGCGTGCCACAAGGATCAGTCTTGAGACAGATGAACATCGGGGTCTATGTCCTGATTTGTTTAAGCAATGATAACTAATCTCATAAAATCATTTGTGAAAGGATTAAGTGCACTGATTTCAAGAATAAAGCGAGTCGGCATCACCGTGATTATTCTGATTGGGAATTTGATTGAATAACTCTTTTCTCAGGGATTCCCTTCCTCTCCCAGATATAAAGATCAAGTGATGTAAGGCGTATCTCGATATGATATTCTTGAATGACATGCTTTCATGAAACAGCTGGATACAAATATTAAAACAAACGGTATAAGAAGAAACAGTTGCAAGGTCAGGTTTACCAGTTAACTTGAATCATTGCTTTCATTCTTTGTGATGGGTGGCAGGCGATGGGGGTCGGAATGGGAGGATCCGGTAGTGACATCCCGAAGGACGTGGAAAAGGAGAGTAAAGTCAAGGGCAAGATTAAGGGCTTCTTCAAGATGGGCCCTCCATCTAGATCTCAGAGGTAAGATATCAGAGATCGAGTTTTTCTTCTGATTTTAGCACAATTACCAATGGAAGTTTTGTTATTAAATGTAGTGTTGTCTCGCCCCTGACCGAGATATATCCTTCATACCCAGCCCGGTCCCTTGCCCAAAACGATTACATTTCCATTCTCACCCCACATATGACTGCCCATCCCCTGCGTCCAGTAGCCTGCACTTTCGCAAAGTGACCTGCTTTGTTTCTTTTATCCAGAGTAAAGCTCTCGTCGGTCTTTAGAAAATTAGGAGTCCTATACTAATAAATAAACCATGGAAAAGTTTATGGGGCCTTGATGTACATAGGAAGCTGTGGTTTCGTTGCATTACACATAAAGCAACATACACATATGTAGATATTACATACATATACATATGCATATACAGACATTGCATACATACACATGTACCTATTCATGCTTGCCTTCATCCATTCTCGTCCCTACCCCACAGGAAAACAGCATTGCTATTCTCTGCTTCAGCAGGGCAACGCCAGGAATACAGGCAAAAAGGCCACATTCATTCACACTCAGTTTCTAGCTGTCATGTGTAATGCACCGAAACTACTGCTCCCTATCCACATCCAGGCCCCAAAAACATTTCCATGGGTTACCCCCAGACGCTTCACATGCCCTGGTTCAGTCCATTGACAGCACGTCGACTCCAGTATGCCACATAGTTCCAATTCACTCTATTCCTTGCACGACTTTCACCCTCCTGTATGTTCAGGCCCCGATCGCTCAAAATCTTTTTCACTCCATCCCTCCACCTCCAATTTGGTCTCCCGCTTTTCCTTGTTCCCTCCGTCTGACGCATATATCCTCTTTGTCAATGTTTCCTCACTCATTCTCTCCATATGTCCAAAACATTTCAACACACCCTCTTCTGCTCTCTCAACCATACTCTTTTTATTTCCACACTTCTCTTTTACCCTTATATTACTTACTCGATCAAACCACCCCACACAACATATTGTCCTCAAACATTTCATTTCCATCACATCCACCCTCTTCCGTACAACTCTATCTATAGACCATGCCTCGCAACCATATAACATTGTTGGAACTACTGTTTCTTCAAACTTACCCATTTTTGCTCTCCGAGATAACGTTCTCTCCCTCCACACATTCTTCATCGCTCCCAGAATCTTCGTCCCCTCCGCCACCCTGTAACTCGCTTCCGCTTCCATGGTTCCATTCGCTGCTAAGTCTATTCCCAGGTATCCAAAACACTTCACGTCCTCCAATTTTTCTCCGTTCAAACTTACATCCCAATTAACTTGTCCCTCGATCCTACTGATCACAATAACCTTGCTTTTATTCACATTTACTCTCAACTTTCTCCTTTCACACTTTTTTCCAAACTCGGTCACCAATTTATTCAGTTTCTCACACGAATCAGCCACTAGAGCCGTATAATCGGCAAACAACAACTGACCCTCTTATCCACAACAGAGTGCATACTTGTCCTTCTCTCCAAAACTCTTGCATCTACCTCCCTAACCACCCCATCCATAAACAAATCAAACAACCATGAGGACATCGCACTCCCCTGCCGCAGACCGATATTCACTGGGAATCAATCACTCTCCTCTCTTCCTACTCGTACGCATGCTTACATCCTTGGTAAAACTTTTCACTGCTTCTAGCAACTTACCTCCCACACCATATACTTTTAAAACCTTCCACAAAGCATCCCTATCAAATCCTGTCATATGCCTTCTCCAGATCCATGAATGCTACATATGCATACGTTTGTTTTTCTAAGTATTTTTCACACACTTTCTTCAAAGTAGACACTTGATCCACACATCCTCTACCACTTCGGAAACCACACTGCTCTTCCCCAATCTGATGCTCTGTACATGCCTTCACCCTCTTAGTCAATACCCTCCCATATAATTTCTCAGGAATACTCAACAAACTTACACCTCTGTAGTTTGAGCAATCACTTTTATCCCCTTTGCCTTTGTACAATGGCACTGTCAATGCTTTCCGCTAATCCTCAGGCACTTCACTATTGTCCATACATACAATGAATATCCTTACCAACCAATCAACAACTCAGTCACCCCCTTTATAATCAGTTCCACTGCATTACCATCCAAACACGCAACCTTGCCGGCTTTCATCTTCCGCGAAGCTTTCACTACCTCTTCTCTCTTCACCAAATCATTCTCCCTGACCCTCTGCCTTCGTGCACCACCCCGACCAAAACACCCTATATCTGCCACTCTGTCATCAAACACATTCAACAAACCTTCAAAATACTCACTTCATCTCCTCACTCCATCACTATTGTTATCACTTCCCCACTTGCTCCCGTCACTGATGTTTCCATTTGTTATCTTGTCTTACGCAAGTTTTTTACCTCCTTCCAAAGCATCTTTTTATTCTCCCTAAAATTTATTGATACTCTCTCACCCTAAGTCTTGGGAGTAAAGTCAGTGGTTGGTGAAAGGACAAGAGCTAAGGAAGGAGTAGCAATACTCCTGAAGCAGGTGTTGTGGGAGTATGTGAGAGTGTAAGAAAGTAAATTCTTGATTGATGTGGGTAAAACTGAAAGTGGATGGAGAGAGATGGGTGGTTATTAGTGCCTATGCACCTGGGCATGAGAAGAAAGATCATGAGAAGCAAGTGTTTTGGGAGCAGTCGAATGAATGTATTAGCAGCTTGGATGCACGAGAACGAGTTTTAGTGATAGGTGATTTAAATGTGAAGGTAAGGGATGCGGCAGTTGAGGGTATAATTGGTGCACATGGGGTGTTCAGTGTTGTGAATGGAAATAGTGAAGAGCTTGTGGATTTGTGCGCTGAAAAAAGACTGGTGATTTGGAATACCTGGTTAGAAAAGAGAGAGATACATAAGTATACGTATGTGAGCAGGAGAGATGGTCTATGTATGTGAGTAGGAGAGATGGTCAAAGGGCATTATTGGACTACATGCTAATTGATAGGCGTATAAAAGAGAGACTTTTGGAAGTTAATGTGCTGAGAGGGGCAGCTAGAGGGATGTCTGATCACTATCTTGTGGAGGCGAAGGTGAAGATTTGTAGAGGCTTTCAGAAAAGAAGAGAGAATGTTTGGGAGAAGAAAGTGGTTAGATTAAGTAAGCTTGGAAAGGAGACTTGGTAGGAAGTACCAGGAAAAATTGAATTCAGAATGGCAAAAGGTGAGAGCAGATGATGAGGAGAGTGAGTGAGGAATAGGATGTATTTAGGGAAGCAGTGACGGCTTGCGCAAAAGATGCCTGTGCTATGAGAAAGGTAGGAGGTGGGTAGATTAGTGAGAGGTGGGCGTTTGGACGATATTTGCAGGGAAGTAGTGCAAATTACTGGGAGATGTATTAAAGAAAGCGGGAAGATGTCAAAAGAAAGGTGCAAGAGTTGAAAAGGAGGGGGGGGGGGGGATGCTTTTTCGTTTGTGGCGGGGTGGCGACGAAAATGGATGGAACCATGGAAGCAGAAATGAGTCATGATTGGAGATCGGGCAAAGGTTGTGGAAGTACTGAAGAATATGTGGAAAGAGAAAACATTATGGGGGGGGGGGGTGTTAAGATGAGTATGTTTGAAGAAATAGTGGTCCCATTAATATCATATGAATGCAAGACATGGGCTATAGATAATACTCAGCGGAGGGCTTTGGATATGCTGGAAGTGAAATGTTTTTAGGACAATATGTGGCGTCCGGTGGTTTGATCAAGCAAGTAATGAAATGGTAAGACAAAGGTGGAGAAACTAACCTCCTCCCTCAAAATCCATTTCCCACAGCATCCTTTTCCGATTCACTCATTTCCACCCCTCCTACCGGTCCCTCTCTTGCAAAAGTTTTCTGCAGTATAACGAACTCCACTTCCTCTAATTTTTCTCTTTGTGCTGTTCAGTCGTCTCTGTTGCTCTCACCATTGTTTATTCTATGTTGCAGCACGGACCGGATTGGACCCAGCGTGCGGGCAGTGGCCAGTAGTTTTGAGGCGGATACTGGATCCATGGCCTCGGTATGTAGCCCTCGAGGGTCCCTTTTTAATGTACACCTGCTGTCAGTCTCATTGAGGGTCTTCTGAGGATAAGCCAAGGTATCCTTGGAGGAATTATTGGGCGTCTATAGGTAGTGGTACTCCAAAGTGGTTGTGTTAAGAGAGTTTGACTGACGGAGAGGCTGTGCATGTGTCGAATGCTGCCTTAGGAAGAGGTAGGGTGGAGGTGTAGGCATGTATGTGTCGAGTAGCTGCTTTGGAAAGGAATTTGGTGTAGGTGTAACTGGTATGCATGCGTCAAGTTGCTGCCTTGGGAAGGGATTGAGTAGAGGTGAGGGTGTACATGTGTCGGGTGGCTCTATTGGAAAGAGGTTGGGTGGAGGTGAAGATGTGCCTATGTCGAGTGGCTGTCTTGGGAAGGGGTTGAAGGAGATAAGGTTTTGCATGTGTCGAGTGGCTGCCTTAGGAAGGGGTTGTGTGGAGGTGAAGGTGTGCATGTGTCGAGTGGCTACCTTGGGAAAGGGTTGGGTGGAGATGAGGGTATACATGGTGAAGTGTTTGTGCCTTGCACGAAAATGAATCATTAGTAAAAGCTAACGAGGTGAGTTTCATGACGCCTGTTTGAAAGAGCTTTAGCTCGTCTCAGTGCTTCAAGGAAGAGTATACTTCATCATTTGACATTTCATTAGTTTGCTTGGTAAGGTTTTGATTACACAAAATTTCACTGTTGCGACGGAAAAGATTTACGAATAGAACAGTTTTTATTTAAATGCAATGATATGAAGCGTAATATCAGGGTTATAAGTTCCACAATATTTGCATTTTCAATCTATGAATTCTATTTTTTCATTTATCTAGAATCACCTTAGGATCACTTTTTTTCAGAAAGGGTCCTCGACTTACCTGGAATCTCTTCCCAAAGGCTCCTATAGACAAAAGCTGCGCTAATATCAGCAGCAAGAAAATGTGCACTGCTTTGGATTTATTAGTTCTTGAACACGAATGTACTCCTAGTGATACAGCCTTGTCAAAGTGGAGGTTTTACTCGCAGTGTAAGATCGGGCAGGCGTAGTCCAATAACACCATTTTACTGATTTGATTCGTAAGACACAAAAAGAGCAAGTCGTCTTTTCAATTTCATAAACGGCTTTGTTCTTGATTAAAAAGAGATAAGTTAAAGTAAAAGATTAAAAGTAAAGAATTCTTTGTTATATTCTCACAGACTGGATAAAGAGTCTGACTTAGCTTTCGATGGATCTGTTTGAAGAATTCACTCTGGCCACGCGCTACAGCAGGGCTTGCTGTCTTGTACCTGAGAGTAAATTGTTTATGATTACCTTTTCAGGTACTGTGATTCAAAAGTGGAATTATCAAATAGTGCAAATGAGTAAATTCAAGTAAGCAGGAAAATCGCCTAAATGATAAGACTTGAGACTGACCTGAAGGATCTTTGACAGTGATATCAAGATCGAAAGGAAATATAGATGGTTAGGGGAAAGGAGGAAGGATGAAAGGGGAGAGCAACAGAAAAAGGTGGAGAGAGTGGAGGGTTGCGTAGAGGGAAGAAAATAGAGGTTAGGGCTATGGAGAGATGACCTGGGATAATGGAGGCCACCAAACCATCTTAACTACTAGTAGTTCTCCACCTAGCAGCACAGGTAGTCCACCAGCACGTACTATTTCATTTCAACCTTAATTTAGCGTTTGCTCAAAACCTTTATTACCCAATGATTTCTTCGACGATACTTTCCATCGCGACTCGTGTAATCCTCGCAATTTTAAACCACCTCTCATAAAAAGGGAGTACGCTAGCTACGATTTTCTGACAGGAAGGCACCTTCGCCTACGTTAGTTATTCTTCACAACGTAGAATAGAGGTCATAAAGATCACAGTAAAATGCTTATATGACTACAGTGATTCGGGATTCCTTGCCTGAAAGACTGTCTCACTAGTACTTTCAGACAACAGATACACCTAAGTTGACAAAATCTGTACATTGCAAGCACAAAGTCGTATGCTAGTTTGTACAGCCACATCTTCATCACATTTTTGCAAGAATTATGCTCTCCAATTTGGTCCTTTCGGAGGTTTATCATGATTACAAAGATACGTAGGAGAATATAGCTTAGAGATCAATGGATCAGCAATACTGAAGCTTCCGAATACGATGGTCTTTCACATAAAACTAAATCACTTTGACAAGACTAGAAAGTGTTACATCACAGATGTCGAGCAGTAGGGCACATATAAAGTGTGTTACATCACAGATGTCGAGCTGTAGGGCACGTATAAAGAGATGCCACATTGAAATGATGCCCCACTAATATGTGCATTTTGTGCATGAGGTATGGAGCCTACAACAACAATCAAAGCAAAATGAATATATAGGAATGCGATGTTGGAGATTGTGGTGAGATGATGAATGCTGAGTTTGCGGAGGCAGCGGAATTGAAGGGATGTAGGTAAAAGTAAGTGAAGAGAGTGTTGAATTAGAGGATCTACTGAAGATTAATTATGTGGAGAAGCCACTGCATTTAGGACAATTATGAATATGGAATTTTATGTTAGAGGAGACGATAATTCAGATGCTGAGATAGGGAAGGTGTCTGGCCGAAAGAGAAGCTGGCGTGAAGTACTGCTCAGATAGAGGACGTTAAGCTTAACGAACTAGGATGCTGAAGGGAGTAATGCTTTGCGAATATCTGAAAGGACAAGTATGTACACTTGTAAGTTCATCTTATCTGAGGTGTGTATACAAGGAAATTAGTAAGTTTGTGCATTTGTGACGACTCCGATGTTGAGTAAAGCTGTTCCAGTACAAGTGCGGTTGTATGTATGTGACTATTTTTTTTTTATTCAGAGTCTCGTATATTTCATGTGTATTCAGTTAATTGAGGTGAATCTTTTGAAGAGATCTTACAAAATGATTGATACAGATATTAAGATTTTACAAGCAACAAGTTCTTTTCCATTACTTTTAGTCGTATGACTTCACATCCAAGCTATCACGTCTTGCAATTGAATTTACTATTCATTAAACCCATATCTAATCTGTTCTCTAAGCTCCGGACTATTATATTCAATGTTAGTGGCAGTAGACAACAAAGCATTCAACACTGTCCCTCAACACCTCATAAAAAAGATAAATAACAACACTCACCACAGTAAAAATAGAAAGTGGTTGGCCAGTTTCATAGCCAGCCACCATGGCAGTTTCTCACAAAGGCCTTACTTCTAATACATTTTAATTTTACAATGGAGCTTCCTAGGAGCTTTTCTCCAACAATTTCCATGATCTTCCAGCACGAATTCGCGTCACTTCCAACAAACAATAACATGAAGGTCCTTTCATTTACAGACGACCTATCAATCACATAACACCCAGACACCACGGTTGCAGCAACAAGCATGTAGCTCTGCATTACGCAATTTCAATAATGGCTCACCTAGAACAGAATATCTGCATAACTACAGTAGTGTTCAACCACTATTAACCACAGATAGGCAAGAATCTAACTTACACTTTCCAGTCATTTTGAATGAACAATCGCTCCCACTATACAAAACATCAACCATCCGAGGAACCACATATGACAACTCATGACATTAATTCCCGCGTCAAAAACAACAATATGACACCAACTCACAATCTAATGTCCTCGGAACAATAACTGGCACCAGCTTTGGACAAGAAAAAATTGCCTTCACCTCTTTTATATACAATTCATCTGCTCCACTCTAAACTACACTTCACCTGCGTTGTCTTCGCCCTTCTCAAAACCAAATATAACAAGATTGCAAACCACACAAAACAGTGCACGGAGAACAATGACTGGCTGACTAGAAATCACAAACACTCAACACCTACACATCAAACAAAGATCCTCCCAACACAATCCCACCTCAACATGACCAATTCTATGCAATAATTACATTAGATCCCACCCCCAAGTGCAAATATAAGCTTCCCTCTGCCTTTCACCTCACCAAGTTCAACTTACAAGTTCTTCTACTCCAAGCAATATAACACATATACAGTGAAATAACCTAACAAGCACAAAACAACTGCCCTCCTAACTTAGTTTTGAATTCTACCCCACCAAACATACACATATCAAAAGCCTACACTCGCCAGAAAATTCTGGGGGCTGTGTTTAAAGAATACCTTGTAAAAACTGTAATATGTCTTATGTTGGGCAGATTGGTAAAACTTTTTATGTTGGACTTAAGCAATATGAATATAGTATAAGAACAGGATAAGAATCAAATGCTTTATCTAATCATGTTAAGAATTATGACCATTGTATTGACTGGAGTAACGCTAATTGTTAACTTTAACTACTTTACCACGAAATATATCATTGTATCTTCTATTACTAAATACACAAAGAATTGTAACAACACTGATGTTAGTGAAGGTCTATACAAACTGGATAGCTTTGAAGTCGGCAAAATTTGTAAACGGATACCTTTTTGTATACAAAATAAGAATCTTAGGCAACACCAACCCGATCATCATCATCCAGTAACGCTCGTTTACCAATGGCGTCTTAGCTACGTCTCATCCTAGTACATCAACTTTGTCTTTCAATATGTAATAAACTTTTTAGAGATTTAACACTATAGTTTAATGTTGATGACAACATGCAAATGTTTATATTGACATGTCACAGAAACGCGTGAAAGGAATGTCACATAGTATTGTGACGTACATACAAGACCGACTCACAGTCCAAACTTTCGGCTGAAAACACACACGACAACACACAGGAACACAAGACACGCACGCAAACATGAAAGCCATGCGCCAGAACGTTCACAAGAAACAATTCATACTACAGCAAACTTTACAATGCTTCTACCAAGCCAGATATCCCAACATTCTACCACAGTGTCATTATCAGAACCCTTGTATCCATCTTACAGAAGGCTTGTGAAGCTTCCCCGGAGGAGCCCTAACATTAAAGGGCCTCTAGCGACTCCAGGTGTGAAGCCTCTGCTTCAGTCCACTGGTCATTTCTTGTTGGTTTTAAGCTTTCATCTTCGTGGGATTAGATGATAGTTATGTGAACTAATTTAATTTTGGAAGACGTGGCCACGCATGTTTATGTGAAGTCTGTACACTGCTCTACGCTTCAATCATATCGATAATTATGGGAGATGATATTGCCATAATTATAATCCATATTTTCCTTAAGATATTTTTGTGTTTAGCGCTTAGTTCAGGCCTTTTCTAACCCAAGTAACCCTCTAGGCATAAAGGATGTTTGTTGTGATGTAACGCTACCACACGTAATATGGAGGTCAGATTTCTGTTCTCCTGACAGCCTGTCCCGGCGCTGTGTTCCTGGTGGTGGACGGAAATCTGGCACTGTCTGGGATAACTGGAGGAAGGGGTACAAAACAGTTATTCTCTGGCACGATTTCTTTTTTTTAAACAGGATATATTAGTTCTGGGTACTCTTGACCTTATTTGTTTCAAGATACTTTTTTCTTTATGCTTTTATTGATTTCATACTATTCGCCATTTCCTGCATTAGCGAGGTATCGCCAAGAACAGAGGAATGAACCTTTGAGGGAATATCCTAACTTGCCCCCTTCTCTATTCCTTTTTTTGGAAAATTAAAGAATGAGAGGGGAGGATTTCCAGCCCCCTGCTCCCATTATTGATATATACCTAAATATGAATGTCAATGATTTCATGCTTTAACGGAGCATAAGCATATTCATCTTTTAAAATGAATCTAATTGTCACAAGGTTTTCATGACTATCAGATGTTACCCGCTGCTTCACTTGGAGGAAAAAGTTGCAGCTTTGAACGCTACATGTTACAACGTTCCGTGTAGATCTTCGGAACATCAGGGAGGACCTTTGCTCTACGTGCTTGATAAGATATATCAAAAGACAAGGTTATATCGATTTCCGGTCATTTCTAGTAAACTGTTAATGATCGTCAGTATGTATGTATGTATGTACGGCATATATCACGTTCACTTTATTTTCGACGGTCTTCAGCAGCAAATCCTTCACTTCTGTGTTCCAGATATATCCGATAACACGCAGCTTTCCGTATCCCAGATATGTCCGATATACCTCAACCTTCCGTGTCTCAGATACATGAGACATATTCCACCCTCAAGCACCTTAGATTCGTCAGATACATTCCACTGAGCTCAACTTTGAGACGCGAGCGAGGAACTTGTGTCCGTCTTTGATTTTTTCCCAACATATTCGTAAATCAGTTATCCAGCGATATCATTCTTACGTTGTATTTCAGCAAACACTTTTTTTCGAATATATGAAAACTTCCTTGCGTTATATGGATTCCGGGATTTCTGTGCGATACTTGGCAGTGTAGTGTATCAATAGAACAGATAATTTGTCTTATTACCTATCAATGTATCTTCACGTGTGTCCTACATAGCAGGAAAGTCTTTGTATGTACCGAGTCTGTGGGAAGTGTCCGTGTGTGCAATACCTTCCAGCGCCCTGGAAAGACGGTCCCTGTGATACGGTAAGTCTGGCCTTTGGTTTTCTTATAACATTTCATCACGGAAGGTCTGACACCACCACCACTTGATCGCAAGTACCGCTGCTCTGCCATCGAATTTACCACGTAACTCACTTCATAACCCTATCAGTCCTAATAATCAATGTTACACTATCATAGTAATCTCGTTTCTGCCATTATTTCGGTTCACAGTCATATTACCTTTACAATCCAATACTCAACACAAAAACATGTTGCACTTCCATAAAGTGCTACCATTATCACTTTTGCGCTATTTCAACCACTGCACTATCACGCTTTTCTCAACATCGCCACCACTTTTGTAGTCATCTTCGCAAGACAACCCTATCATCGCCACTACACTTTCATCATCGGCATCACGTATCACCACTATACTCCTTTCGGTATATTACCACTCTCATGTCAAGAAGAGCTCAATCACCCGATACTATCACTATGATCGATACTACACACCATCTCCACACTTATCACCGTATCACTCTCCTATCGTGGGCACCACACAGCATCACCATACTGCTACCACTAAGCTAATATTGCCATCACAACATATTCCCATCATTACATCATCGTAATATTTCTAATAACACGCCTTCAGCAATAACATCACTCAGTTGTCACCATCACTTACCATCATAAACACACAATCATCATTATCAAAAATACTACACCATCGTGACTACTGTCACCTTAGGCACAAAAATGTAACCGTAATGACATCAGCATCTCTTAAGTATTACTATCAACATCTTTGTATTGGAAAATCATTACACACCAGTGCCAATCTATTGTCACCACCAATATCACCACGACCATCGTAATGATCTCGGTATCACTATTGATACCACTAATGTCACACTACCAAAACCTCAATACAAGTAAGTTGAACGGTTGCTCTTTTGTGCTAATACGGAACCAAAGTGATGAGTTGGAGGTAAGGAATTATAATAAGAGGGTCAGGGCAGTTGCTGTAAGGTAAGATGATGTACTCAGGCTTGGCAAGAGTCCCATGGAGGTGGCTATGAAGCAGGTGTGCCGGGAGTCTCATAAAAGAAGTGCATCGTTGCAGCTACATGAGAAGTAGCGTACGAAGGTCCCGAGGTTGAGCAGAAGAAAGGAAGTGGAGCTACTGAGTTCATGTGGCTTTGCTTTCATCGCAACATATGGGAAACAGTTGACGTTTCGTAGTTCGAAGAATATGTGGCAGTTGCTGAGTAGCTGCTGCCGGAGAAGAGGTGTAGCCGAAGTTCTATAAAAACTACGGCAGAAGATAATACGACCATGTTCCATGGAGTCATTATCGGCAGAAAAGGATGACAGATTCACCCTAGGTTATCATTGACGATTAAGTCGCCCCACAGGTTCCATGTGGGCCTTGAGCCGTATGGTAGAAATTCTCAGATTGCAGGAGCGCATTGGTGTCCAAGAACTAATGTGCTGAATTATATGGTGACGATAGCCCAAACAAAGGGTATCTAAAGGACAAGGAAAGAGGGCGTAGCTGCTAAGTCCATTATGGTGGGCCCTTGGAGCATTATGGGCTTCCTTTAGAGAAGATAAAAACAGTGTACCTGCACTGGGTATCTAGCGGTCTTGTAAGATCACACGAGGTAACTGTCAGTCATTGATAAGTTAATTTCACTGGATCATCATTTCGTTAGGTCGCTGTCAGAGAGTAAGACGAGCGTAGTGACAGTTGATAACGTCGCTACATTACTTATGCCACACTACCAGCACCACAATCACATTAGTATTGCCGCTAACGCCCTCATCACCACAAGCACAACAACTGCATAAGAGCCTTCCCCATCCAATAACCTCTCCTCACCGCCACCATTCTGACCACGACGGGTGTTAGTTCCATCACTTACCCATCATCACTGTTCCCACCATAAGCAGGACCTCACCAGGGGCGCCCAACACGGCACAGCGGCTAACAACAACAATGCTGCCGTGATCCCATCTGTTGTTGTTACTCATCCGGACGTGACCTCATTTCTCATTCCTTTGAAAATGATTTGTTGTTTGTTTGTTCCCAGTGACAAAAGTGATACACTTCTACCGATACATGGTCTACACTCTTATCAATTCATCCATCTCCATGGACAATGCAACATCTCCCGGACAATACAGCACCTCCTGCACAGTACAGTATCTCCCGAACAATACAAAATCTCTTTCAACGACACACATCCCCTGGCAATACATCACCCTGTACATTGCAGTATCTCAGTGCAAAGACAGTGCAACCCAGACAGAATGACATATCACCCCGGAAAATTAGATATGTTTTGTAGAATGTAACAACACCCCGGGCTATACAACATATCCTAGACAAAGTATCATCTACTTGTTTCCGTGCCAAATATCCCTTCTTGAAAATGCAGAACCATTCTCGTGACAGCACAACTCTCCCTGGACAACACATTCCTAGGCTAACACAACCTCTTTGTGCTTTGTAAAACAGAGAAAATAACTTGTAGATTATCAACTGCCCTGCCTGGTGCAGGCAAGACTTGTGGCGCTGCTCACCACAGTCTGTACGTGCAACTTTGACTCCGGAACGCGAGTTACTGTTTCTGCCAATACATGCATGACCAACTGCCCCTTCAACTCCACCTTTAATCTCCGCTCTCGCTCTCCTTCCGGTACCCACTCTCCTTCTCGCATTACTCTTCAATGCACTCAACCATGTCTCGCACTTTCTTAACAGTGATTCCCGCCGTGACCCTCTCACTCACTGTCTCCTTCCTCATTCACTCAACTAGCTGTAACGCTTGTTTTATCATTTTCTTCTTTCTTCCTACGTTACAGTCTTTTGACTCCATTATGCCTTCATATTTTGTTTTCAATTCCCAATTTGTCTTTCCTGTTTGGGTCAGGGGTATTGGTGGAGGGTGTGGGCCAGTGAAGGTGGTGGAGGGTGTGGGCCAGTGGAGGTGTACTACTAACTGCATCTTTTCATATTTAATAATCTTCCTTTCAGAAAACGTTAGACAGACCTGCTCGATTACAGAAGCGGTGATAAGGAGTGGCGCAAAGGTACCACTGAGGCATGTTATTCCTGCCTGTGAAATAATCTACAAATAATTTTCTAGAAAAAGCGATTCATTCACTAAAATACTTTTACATGTAGTAATAGCTGTAGATAAAATACTTGTTTTGTTTAATAATAATCTAAGTTGTAGTTTATAATGCTGTTTTCATGTCTGCTAGAAAGGAAGTTATTTTGCTAGAATATGCTAAACTATGCTTTCATTATATGTCAAAAACAGAAACGTTCTGCATGTCCCTAATCGCAAGTGTGAAGTGTTCTACCTAGCAAAACCATGACATAATGGCTAGTAGAACAAGGGGAAACAAAATATTCTTAAACAGTTAAGTCTCTGTTTTTCCATGTTATCCACTGATGTCATTAACGTATGTAATATGACACAGTTATGGTGAGTCGAGGCTGTAATTCAGCCCAGGGTTCATCTGTAATAGTCTTAGTTAATCCATTGATTACTTTATCTCTTCATAAGACTATGGTGCATATCCCTGTCACTATCATATGGGTATAATTCTCTGCGTTTGATTCCAGGTTTCATGCCCTTCATCGGTATATCATTTTCACTTTTACTGTTTAGCAGCTTTATGAATGGCTGATTACTTACACTCTGCTATACTTCTTTCCATAAAAAAGCCATAAAATTTACGATTTTTTATGGTTAATCTTTTCCTGAACGTTTGTAGTTGGGTTTACTATTTCTGCCATTACTCTACCTTACGAGTTACTACAGTGAAAATTGGTGGTTCCGTTGGATTCTTAGCAAGAGTTGTATTGTCTCTTACTGTTCTCCCCGTCATGCAGGGAAGCGTGTTTCCCAAGCGTCTTCCTGCTTATCTTTTGGTTGTATCTTTCCATCCGATTTTTGTAATACTACTATTATCAGTCCTTCCGAGTCACACTAGTATGTTGCATCGATCTGTTGCTTCTGAAAGTTGTATATATGTGCTCTTCTGAAGTTTCTTACATAAACAACGTTCCATCGCTCTAATTGCTTTTCATGTTTTTCTCGTATTTAGCTAAAATTCTGTTTCTGATTGTCTTGTATCTCTCCATCTCCCTGGTTATAAGCGTTTGTTATAATCTCAACTTCGTTTTGTCCTTCGTCTTCGTGCACCATATTCATCGAATCCTCGAGGGCTACCACTGCCCATCGATCTGCTCATTGGTGTGTTATGCAACCTTACAGTCCAAAACGCTACTCGTCAATAATCTTAGATATCAATCTGTAGCGACTAAAGTAATGATAGATCAATTATAGTCATTTCAGAAGTACTTTATATACAAAAAGTATAAACAATCGAATTCCACGTTCTCTACAGAATCTTACTTTTAATCAAGTTAAAGTTTGCTAAAGGAAGAAGTCTTCATTAGATACAGAACCCAATGATTCATTTGATATGTTGCTCTCGTACACCTATATCTAGGTATGATTTAGGAGGATGCGTCCTTAGTAATGACTTTTTTTTTTCAGGACGTTAATTCTATCTTCCTCCAACTTCCCACAGGTCTCCTCCTTGGAGAGCAACACCAGCACTAACATCCCATCAGTGCTTCGGAGGTACAGAGGCCGTTCCCACTCTGACTCCACGACCAAGGCGCAGTCCATCTCCACCGCTGGACGTCAGCGCTCGCTTGAGACTGATGTTTGAAGGAGGTTGACACATGATGAGAGAGTAACCACTTAAGAGACTAATGAGTGAAGCAGCAGTCCAGCCGGCAGATTTGTGAAGCGGCAATCCACCACACTAACGTGTGAGGCAGCAGTCCAGTGTATATCGATGTGTGAGGCAGCAGTTCAGCACACCGTCGTGTGAGGCAGCATTCTGTCATAGGAACGTTAGGAAGAATAGTGTTGCTCACAGGCACCAGAATATATGCAATGTGTTTACTTTCTAAATGCAAATTGTAAATCACAAGGAACATCATTGTACGCAAACATATCTGTGAAACATTTAGCTAGTCGCTAAGAATTTTGTTCATCAATCATCTTGTTTCTCAAAGGCGGTTATATGAGAAACATTAAGACTATGTTATGACTGGTACTGTCCTTACAAAAAATTAAAGTGAAGAGAAAATGGAAAGGCACTCGGATTCACCAGTAAAAAGTGCATCTTGCTTTCTTGAAAATCATATGAACAATACCTCAGTCTATCGTTAGCACGAGAAACAAACTATAAAAGACTTCAAATGAAAAACAAAGATAACTCCAGCATCATTAACTTGGGTATCACTTCATCCCAAAAGACATTCGACAGAGGACTCCATCAGCGTTATTATTAAGTCGAGCTACAATATACTGCCCTCCAAATGATGATCTGCTCCTTAACACTTTGATGTACAGAATATCTCGTCTTTTTACCTCTCCGCCCACCAGGAACTGTAATTGCTCCCATAATGCTTGTAAGGAAGGTTTCCCTGATGGCTGGCAATATATATATATATATATATATATATATATATATATATATATATATATATATATATATTCCTATGAGTCCATGGGGAAAATTAAACACGAAAAGTTCCCAAGTGCACTTTCGTGTAATAATCACATCATCAGGGCAGACACGAGAGAGAAATATAAGTCAGTTGATATACATCGAAGAGACGAAGCTAGGACGCCATTTGGTAAACATGTGATTGGACAATCACATGTTTACCAAATGGCGTCCTAGCTTCGTCTCTTCGATGTATATCAACTGACTGTTATATTTCTCTCGTGTCTGCCCTGATGATGTGATTATTACACGAAAGTGCACTTGGGAACTTTCCGTGTTTTATTTTCCCCGTGGACTCAGGAATATCTTGATCACGCGCAAAATTGTGATCCTTTCCAATATATATATATATATATATATATATATATATATATATATATATATATATATATATATAATCCTGAATCGTGTACAGAAACCGATCTGAAAGTGAAAAATCTTGATAACGACATTCTCAAACTGATACCATGTCTGATATTCCCTCATACCACATGTTAGTTTTCCGTAGCCAGGAAGTCTGAACCATTGGAAGTTTCGAGCAACTGCATGTGGTAGAAACTGGTTAGTTTTCAATGGTCAAGAGTACCTGAACCTGACTGTCTAAGTCTCCATAAATGTATCATGGGACGTGACGTTTACTTGTGTATACAAAATTGGTATTTTCCTTCAGTGTCAGTTTTACATATGTATTATTGACCCGTGCTGGCAGGTTAGGCACCCCATATTTTCTCCGCTGTTGTATTATTTCCCAATGCTGCCTCCATTACGGTAGCATATCCTTCACACTGTATCCAAGTGTGAATACATCCAGGTGGAATTTTCTCATGATTATGGATTCTGCATTCTTACACTACTTCTTACCAAAGGTATCTACTGACCTTAACCTAATTATCTGTGCAGTATTAACAAATTCATGCTCTCCACACTCCATTAGCCTATATAAAAACTATATTGCCATAAGTTTTTCAGTTAAGAATATTATTTTCCTGGGCACTAGTCATTAAAATGCGCATCAGAAAAAAAATCTGAAAAACTAAAGCTTTCAAGTATCTTTATCCCAACCTTTACATTGAAATTCCATCTCATACACACAATAACCAATTCCTTCTTATATTTATGCTTCAGCTAATGATAACAAGAGAATAGGAAAATCCAAAATCAGTCTCAAATGCTAGTCACTATATCTAGTCAACAGCATTACATTTAAAATTGAGTAATCTGATCTTCCATTATACCGATAGTCATATTGAATGCACGTGTTCTGTTTTTCATAATTACTGACCACTTTATATAAATGAACATATCCATGATGAAACGTGCACTCGAATCCCTTGGAACCTTGGATAATTCTTAAATTGAAAATAACGTAAGTCAACATTTTCGAAAAGTATATACATATCCATTGGACAATTGCCGGAATTTCAGAAATAGTTTTACTTTCTCTTGTTGGGATCTTAACAAGATGGTCATTGTTTTCACTATTATTGGTTTGGGAGATCAGTGCTCTTGGTTATTTCACCTTGACTGACCTCAGCGTGTACATATTGTAAACAGTCCTCTTATCCTAATGAATATGTTGCATGAATATATTAAAAGGATTTTACAATCAATCTAATGTTTCATTTACGAATGGAATGAACTCGATGAATATATTGAAAAACAAAAGCTACATTAACATCATATACGGGTTAGTGCCAAGTTTCCTCACGATCTTAAGAACGTAAAGTGTTGATAATGTTCGTCTCCTTTATGTTCGTCAGTAATGGTATCTGTAACAGGAGTACAGTTAACTTGACCAAAATCGGCATCATATCGTATCTGATTACAAGCGGAAGTAACAACAACAACGTGGTGGTCTCGCAGTGATGTCAAGTAAAAGCTACTCTGAACGTTGATCTTGTGTATGAAAATGTTGCAGTGACGGAGGTTCCTCTTACTTTATGCAAGTTAGACTCACAAGATGTGTGGCCAGCTAGTGTTCATCCAAGACATGTACAATGTTTGCCCAAGTCCGTGTCACACATTATCCTCTGCTCAGTGACATTCGTATCTCGGCCTTTGACTGTACCATTCGATTGCGTTCCGTTTACTCGGTTTGATTTTCTTCATTCTTATATCAAGACAAATTTGTGTGTTCTAGAGCTCCTAAGAAGTTGATGCAATCATCCTCGCTCTATGATTTACTCATGATCTGGGTATCACCCAAAAACTTATCCAGGTGCGAGTTCAGTCCTTCTAGCAAGTCGTTTATATAGATTAAGAGCAACGGCCCCGGGACTGAGCCCTGTGTCACCAAAATACTTCGATTGGCTTGGATTATAGAATTTAGGCTTATAAGCCATGCACTCGAGCATCTAAGGCTATTCAACGCTCTTAATACAGTTTAGAATATTCTATCTTAGATATTCATTTTAACTCACACAAATGACCAATTCCAGTTGTGATAGACCAAGAAGGGAAGAACGGAAAGCATAGGAGAGAAAATAGTTTACATGTGTTCAACTGAGAGCTTAAGCTTGGCCTTTGCAGCATGGTTAAACCTATCAGGGAAAGGAAAATCCCCGCTGACATAGCTCAAGCCATCACTGCTCTTAACAAACCCCACCACCGCGTTAAGATACTTCGAGAAAGCTCCTTTGATATGCATCCTTTAGTCTACTCCACTAAAGCAATTTTCTGTCAACTGAAGGGGTCTCCCTCTTATCAATCTTTGAGTTTACTGGACTCGGAGAGACTGCTCTGCGTTCGAAGTAACTCTTTTCTTAAAAGATACGTATATTTGCACTTTCTCACTTCTTTAGCACTTTACCGTCCTCCAGTGATATAAAGAACAATATCTTAAGCAACCTGCCAAGCGTATCTGCACATTTGTTCAGCACACAGGGAAACATGATAGATCATTAACGTTACACGGGTTGGGGCTATTTAGCAGTCTGTTTTTTTATTTTTTCCAGACATTTCACCATTTTCCGAGACCTCCATTCTGCCTCAGTGGCGCTGGGGCTATATTTTCAGCTGTGAAAATATCTTGACATTGTCGTTCAGATCCTCGAATATTTTTACACTATCCTCTACAACTTTTCCCTCGCGTCCCTTTGCCAGATTTGTTGCTACTGCTTACAATTTACTCGCGAACGATGTTTGGAAAGGCTCTGGATTATCTCCTTTGTCCACAATGTTCTTTTCAACATTTCTCCCTTTCCTTTCGTAGCCTGCTATACTTATTCGTTGCTCTCACATACTTAGCCTACCATAATCACTCGGTGCTCTCTTATGCCACTTAGATGCTGGCTGACTGGTTGTAACGTTTTCTTTTTTTCTCCACAATGCATACCTAAGTTGTCTAGCGTTTTGACAAATTGCACCACTTTTTCTCCTATGTACTTGCAGCTGCAGGACCTATTTTGCTACTGCTTCACTGTATATTTCACAGAACTTTTTATGACTAATGTAAATCACCTGTATAGGATAACTAGTAAGGACTCTATTGACTTTTTTTCTTTTCAATCATTTCTTGTTTCCTCTGGTTATGTACTTTCTGAATTCCTTTAACTATTGCCATTCCCACTGACTATATTCTTCAGCTCCCCTAGTTCCTGTCTTATCTGCCAACACCTTTCATGTTTTCTTCGCCAAGTGTGGATGCTTGCGCGTGCGTAATTCCCTATTAGTGATTATCTATTTGCACTCAATAGGGAGGGAGCTTTACACTCATGGGGTCCCATCTCTCGAGCATTCTTTATTCAATTACTTAAATCTGTGTACAAAGTCTGCATTAACTATGTCCATTCACCCACCACTCTTATATCTCAAAAGCACTCTTTTACATCTTTTTTTAACAAGTTTCTTGCTTAATATCATGCTGTGTCCACTGGTTGCTCTATTCCTAAATCTCTCGAACTATTCACTCTCCACGCCATTGATCGTTTTAGAAACTTAAGGGTTATGATCAGGTCATCCCTCACTCTTCTTTCCCCCAAGTTCAGCAATTTAAAGCTTCTAGCGTTTTTCTGTATTTTAGCTCTTAATACTGGTGCCATCTTTGATGCCTTTCTATGTGAGCCCTCTGCTTTTTGAGCGGGGTCACCGAACTATAGCAGCATATCCCCGATTGCCTTATGTATGATATAGATCGCTTGCTAAATAATTCCTTATCCGTATACTTGAAAGCTATTTTGATATTTAGCAGAAGACAGTTTGTCGCCTTTACTATTCTCCTAATGCGGAACCATTGATAGGTTAGGGACAATGCTAATTTCCATGTCCTTCTCATACACAAAATCTTGAAGCTTGTGTCCTGCCAGGCAATCATACAGAGGCCTTTCACTTTGTCTCATCCTCATTACTTTAGAACTGATTGGGGTGAATTTTCATCAGTCATGCATCATACCAGCTTTGGAGTCTGTTTAGGTCTCCTTGTAAGTTAATGAAATCCTTCTTGCTTTTCAATTTCGTCATGACTTTTACATCATCTGCAAACATATTCTGTTAGGATTCTAAACCCTCAGGTAAGTCATTCATATAGATGAAGAAGAGTAACGGTCCCGGAACAGAACCCTGGGGAACTCCTCTAGTGACCTACACCCATCAGAAAAAGGCACGTGTATGTGTATGTGTGTGTGATGGAGTAAGATATTTTGTGTACTATGTTGTTGTTCGTGTGTAAGTATGCACACCTACACTTACATACACCCGACTAAGCTAAGTACAACGAGAATAAAGACCTTGGTTGGATGTAGGCCGACTGCCACACTGATGATTCGAAACTATGTCGGTCCTACCCTCAGCTGGCACGTCTATAAAGCTACGGAAGCCCGTGTGTGTGTGTGTGTGTGCGCGCGCGCGCGTTTTCGAATGCGATTTTTATTACATTCCATCACAGATCATGTCTGTTATCACAAAATGTTTGCTCTAGACTGGCGTCACTACTCCTGGATCTAAAGATCACCAATAGGTCATGTTAACTTATGGATGGGTGTTCTACTCATGGAAGCCGTTCCATGTGCTGGAGGTCTATCTCTGTTCACACTGTCAAGACGAGTTCGAGAGAATCCTCTTCAATATGTGCAAACACCAGTCTAAGGTACTTAACGAAACAAGTTACTACCTGCCCTTCTTATATGATTCTGTATCCATTACTTTTATTCCACAGAAGAATCTTCAACAATCTATCCACCAGCCTTTTCCCTCATGATGACCTGCTTGTCACCATGTGCTCGGTGTGGTTCAAGATATATTATCAATCCTGCGTGTCCATCATATATGGAAGGTGTTAAGTTTCGGGTGCAATAAAAGCGAGGAAAAACAATTTTGAATTCAACCCCAATAAATATATCAACATTTTGAGAGGACTGTTGTACTTGAAATATTACCTCAAATTTCAAGTACGAACATACTGAGAAGTAATGAACAAGAAGTCATGTTTAAAGTTCATAAAGATAACGGTTCAAACATCAGACGAATGAGCAATAACTAGTTTAAACGAATATGATTAGGGTATACTATTTCAAACATTAGATGTATGGATAATGATTTGTTTTGCACGTGCTCATTTATTGTTCAGAGCCGTCATCACCACCGGTATACATAATGCTAATGTTGGCAGCGAGCAGTCACGGCACTTTAGTTGTAAGAGACATGATAGTTTATCAACATCGTATCGTCGAAGGCAAATATCTAAGAAATTCAACAAAGGAACAAGTGAACAATTTAATAAACTATATCATTTGGAATCTTATGAAATGCGTTCGTGCTAATGAGCACAACCTCCGACGTATTCGTAAGTTTATTCAGTTCACGCAATATAAGACGAAGACTAGCCATAAGGGTGTGCATTGAGAAGTGTTCCGGCTGTGTTGCCATCAGCAGTTCCATTGCCTGCTGCTTAGTGGGAAGCTGGCTCATTCCTACCATGTACAAATTCTCCACGTACCAATTATGATGTTTTGCGAGAACACTTTTGTAAGCAGAATTCAGGGGTCCGACAAGCGAAGTCTCCGGTTCCAGGGGAATAATGGTGGCTATGGCGAGGGTGAGGAACTGAAGATGTCGCTGAAGGAGAGTGTATGTTATAGTTCCTGAAAAAGGCGATTCGTCTCCAATCGTGCCAATCATGTCCTCAAAGTGGATCATTCCAGTCAGTGTTTGGTATTCCAGTCTGTTTAATCCTTTCGTGTATTCTTCTAAGTCGTGAATACGTTCTTCTAGCCTTTTTGTTTGGATGGCAGCGAAATTACCGAAGTTGCCAAGAAAATTCATCAGGTGGCGATACATTCTTATGTACTCTGTTAGAAGCACATCCCCGCTGTTACTACACCTCAGTATTTACACATAAAGTAACTGTAAGAGAGCGGGCCGGATCTCTACCGGGTGGATAAGGAATGGATTATCGGAAAGATTTTCCAACCTATCTTCGTCGAAGTTCTTATGACTATCAGCATATATCCTAACTAATTGTTCCCTGGTAGATCCAGTGTGCTGTTGCTCCTCAATGCGGTAATTATGATTTTCCAGGACTCTGTAACAGTCTCTTCTGTCCATATCACACTTAATCAAGTCCTCAGAGTCATTATTGTCCATTAAGATATCAGGAATTATTCCCGGAGCTGATGACTCTTCCGTACATTGTTCATCCAAATAGAAGTCTTCAACCTCCGAGTTTTGTGAAACTATTTGCGAAAGATCGTCCTCTGCAGCTTGAAGAGCAATGGTTGACTGATGTTTATTAATGTACGCGAGTTCAGTAAGGTATGTACCATCACGGACTACTTCCTTTTGCTCGTGTTCCTTTTGTCCGAGTAGGGCGAGAAGGCACATCAAGAGTGTGACAACAGGAAGTAACAACACCGTCACCGCCCAAAACTGCAACGCATAAGATATATTTCAGTTGCAATGAAAGGATGAAACCCATAACTTGGCGAGGTAGAAAATCATATCTCTACGGATAACGAGCTCTCCCACATCCAAGTGACTATATTCATACATAAATACGTACACTGTTTTCTGTATACTGATACCGTTAGCTTCAGAATCAGGGATTTACAACAGGAAATAGGTTGTACATGTATCGCTTCATGCAGGCGCAGATTGTATTCTGGGGGTCTACAGCAATGATATTTTCATCTAGGAATATTTGCCTTTAGCCAGTCTTTCTTATCAATGTTTACCTATACACGAAAACATGTTTGCTCAGGAGCTGTCGCATCTCAGCGTAACTAGCAGCAGAACTCTTCTACAGTAAGCTATGAATTTGCATTCCAGGGCATTGTGCACCATATACTATATTCTGGAGCGGTATGATCTCTACATTTAGTTCAAAATGGAGGTTTATTGATAAAGATCGCTGTAATTTACACCATTTGTGGAACGGGAACAGAGAGGGAGATATTCAGTACCCATAGTTTGATATATCATTCCTCATGTAGGATGTTTTATTTCTATGGTTTACACAGACAGTCTGGGACTCTTACAGAGTCAACGCGTGCATTTGGTGCTGCAAACATTGGAAATAAGAACAAAGTTCTTATATTCAACTAACCATATACTTAAGATGAATGTCCGCAATGGAAAGTTGTTGTGGACTCGTTACGGGAAGATAATAGCTCACCCAGTATAGTAGATAGATTAATGTATTTCGGCCTTCCAGCACATTTAACACTTGGTTGGTACTATAACACTGTAGCCATGTAACGTTTACAACTGTCCTGGGACACACAAGAGTTGAGAACACGAAGCTAACCAACATCTTATCTTTTAGGCTAGACTACGAAATGTAAACTTTCAGCTGAGATCATCTTTCACGATTTACATTTGATCAGTGTAGTACCACCACAAATGCTCACAGTCGGTACTTATTTTTGTCATATATGTTTAACACAACCTCTTGTACACATGATGACTTGTTATATATTACCTTAAACCCAACCCTAACATCGTTGCATTACTGTGCACCTCATAACTCATAATAGTTTCACTCCCTATGTTGCTTTCAGTGATAATTTGTATGACTGACCAATTTAGCATGGAAAGTAAATCTTCACATTTTCTTCTTTAAGCTGTACATAACCAAGAACCTGCGATTTCATTTACCTGCGTCTATCAACGCTTTATGTCAGTGCTTAATGGAGAAAGCACTGAAAAAGAGTAACTAAGACTATCCTAGGGGAACACTGAAAAAAGAACACCGAATCATATTCACCACAATGTATCCGAAGGTGGAACCTACTGATCTCGTGACAACACCCAACGTTATACACCAGCTGAGGACAAGAGTACTGAGGAGTTATGGAGGCTTCATCCAAAGCAGCAGCAGCCATTGCCCATGATGGGCAAGGATCCTTACCTCTCGCCGTCCTCATTCTGACTCACATGAACAAAGCTGATATAATCTACCATCTCTGTCCATTAGTGACCGCTTCAGACAATTATACTTCAGCCGGCCATGTCCTCTATACTTATTTTCATTTTCTTACAGTTCTTAACACACTTATCCCCTTTTCGCCCTACCCCTTTCCTCTCTGTCCCCAAGAACTGTGTGTGTGTGTGTGTGTGTGTGTGTACTTCCCAATATTCTCTATTCTTGTTTCCATCAAATTCAGAGTTAAGTATCTCTGTTCAATATTCGGGAAACAATGATGGAAAAAGTGGCATCGCGAGCGGCAGATAGTGATATGAGGCCGGTTTTATGATCCTGCATGAGTGAGAAAGGGAAGGGGAGGGGAGGGGTGAGGAAGGGAAGTGATAGAAGAAGAAAATGGGTAGAAGAACTGAGGATGAGAGGTTGGATAGACAGTCAAGAAGAGAAACGTACGAAAATTATGATGGAAGGAAAAGAACAAAGAAAGGCATAGGTTTGGAATAGCAAGTTGGCAGGGAGGGTAAAAAGGATGAGATAGTTGAATAAAAAGGAGAAAGAATAAGATAGGTAGGAGTGAACAAAATATGGTAAATATGAGAGGATGAGAACGGGAGAGGGAGTCGAACGTAGAGGGAAGACAGAAAGTGTACAGAAAAGACTTCATGGTAGTAAGGTGGACAGTAAGTTTAATGGAAGGTACTAAATTGTTAAGCAAGGGGAGAAATACATGTAAATTTTCATTTGTTGGTCAAACAAAGAATATCATCTACATACCTAAACCAAATTGCATTAGAAGGTAAGATATCTTTTAGTAATTTTGTTCCAAAAAATTCCATATAAAGATTAATTAGTACAGGTGAAAGAGGGTTACCCATTGCCATACCAAATTTTTGAGTATAGTAATCTCCATTGAATTGAAATACACAGTCTTTTAAACAATTTTATCAGTTCAATGAAAACAGACTTTGAAACAGGTAAATGAATATCATCCATGACATCAAATAAATATTCTAAAAGGTCATCAACTAGAACTTTTGTGAAAAGTGAGGAAACATCAAAGCTGACTAGTTTGAAATCAAAATTAACATTGATATTGTTTAGCTTGTTGAGTAAATCCACATTGTTCATGATATTAGAATTTGATACCTTACCCACTAAAGGGCTTGATGAAACTAACCATTTTGATAATTTATATGTAATGGAGCCTACTCACTATAGATCTTGCTGGAAATTTCTGTTTATGCGTTTTGACAAGTCCATACATATATGGCAATGAAGGGGACAAAGATGACAAACTTTTGATAAGAGAAACATTATCTTTCAACAACTTCATTTCTTTATTGAAATGGGAATTAACTGCTTCTAAGGGATTTTTACTGGGTTTGGAATATGTTGTGTCATCATTTAAAATATTCATTTTAGATAAATAGTTACTTTTGTCTAAAATCACAACAGTGTTAGCCTTATCTGCTTTAGCAATATGTATATCCTTGTCTTTTTTTAAGGTGCTAATAGCTCTTATAAATCTTTTAGGGCAATTAGGTTCCACTGGTTTTGACAAACTGGCATACACTAAACCCTTACAGATATCAGTTTCATCATTACTTAAATTACTGTATTTCTCTGAATTACAAAAAGACTGTGACATCAATACAGCTGGCTTCCCTGTTAGAGCAAACAAAACTTAATCCATATCCTAATGCACACAAGGATTCCTTATCTAGTTGTTTATTAGACAGGTTTATCACAAAAAAGAAGGGTTTGTGTTCTTAGTCCAGTCGCTGTTTTTATTAAGATACATCCCTTAACCTAGCAAAGAAATCATTTTATAGAGTTGAGCCCAAACCTCACATTGATACCAAGAATCTTTTAGTTCTCCCTTTTAATAATAATTTTACTTTACTTCTCATGCTGCTTAAATCCTTTAATGTAAATGTTACCTTCAGCAACTATAATACTATAAGGAATATCTTAATCAGGAATTCACCAGAAAATTCCTCTGGATGCATCTATAAAGTGCCATGTGGAAATTGTGATAAATTCTATGTTGGGCGGACTAGTAAGGATCTTTCTTTTATGAGCAACATAAATGAAGTGTAAGAACGGGACAAGAATCAAATGCCTTGTTTAATCACGTTAAAGACTACGATCATTGTACTGACTGGAGTAATGCCATCTCAGTTATTAGCTCAAACTCTATTACCACGAGAAATAGCATGGAATCTTCTATCATTAAATACACAAAGAATTATGATCTTAATATTAGTGATGGTCTATACAAATTAGATAACTTTGTTGATAAGATTTGTAAAATAAGTTTATGAAGGCTCCTTGTCTGTCTTGGACAATCGCATGTTTACCAAATGCCGTCCTAGCTTCGTCTCTTCGATGTATATCAACTGACTTAAATTTCTCTCTTGTGTCCCCCCTGATGATGTGATTATTACACGAAAGTGCACTTGGGAACTTATCGTGTCTCATTTTCCCCGTGGACTCATAGGAATATATTCATCACCCGCAAAATTGTGATCCTTTCCTATATATATGTATATATATATATATATATATATATATATATATATATATATATATATATATATATATATCAATGTGTGTGTGTGTGTGTGTGTGTGTGTGTGTGTGTGTGTGTGTGTGTGTGTGTGTGAGCGAGAGCAGAAGAGTGTTGAAATTGTTTGGACATTTGGAAAGAATGAAGAAAGATTGACAAAGAGGATATACGTGTCAGAGGTGTAGGGAACAAGGGGAAGCGGGAGATCAAATTGGAGATGGAAGGATGAGTGAAAAAGATTGAGCGATCGGGACCTGAACATATAGGAGAGTGAGGCGTGCAAGGAATAGAGTGAATTGGAACGATGTGGTATACCGGGGTCGACGTGCTGTCAATGGACTGAACCAGAGCATGTGAAGCGTCTGAGGTGGACCATGGGAAGGTCTGTGGGGCCTGGATGTGGAAAGGGAGCTGTGGTTTCGGTGCATTACACATGACAGCTAGAGACCGAGTGTGAACGAATGCGGCCTTTTTGTCTGTTTTCCTGGCGATACCTCGCTGAAGAGGTGGAGAGAGGTGTGCTTTTTCCTGTGGAGTGGGGTAGCGACAGGAATGGTTGAAGGCAAGCAAGTATGCTTATGTACATGGGAATATATGTACATGTCTGTGCTATGAGCAAGCGATACCAAGACCAGACGAAAAAAAAAAAAAGGGGCCGATGCAGAATAAACCTAAACTCAAGATTAAACACGGGCCAGTCAGTGCAAGACCAGACCACGAGGCAGCAGCCGCAGACTGGGAAGAATCACAGCTGGTTGTGTGCTTAACTACTCAGTCATGAAGGATGTTCTAGTGACTTATCAATATAGATGCAGGCCCACTTGCTCTCACACGAGACACGGTTAAGTACATACTTGAGACACCTACCTTACCAGCGCCGCAGTAATGTGTGTTGGTTTGTTCTCCCAGTCCACCGTAATTCCTCACGACTGTGTCGTCCTCGTGTATCTTTCTCTCCTCTTCCTTTTTGATAATCTCTTCTTTTTGCCTTATACAAGGAGTCATCGGCTTGTGTAGCAGTTTCTTTTGCAAACCTTTAAAGAAAAAGTATCATTAGAAGTTGAAATCCAAACCATCCGTGGTAGTTAATCTTTAAACTTGTACCCACATTACCCGCCAACCTTACCATTAAACAGAAAATCTTTAATATGTACCTTAGAGGACAGTTAAAGCAAAACCGAGATAACGATGTTGGTCGACAAAAAAGTTTTGTATTCCTTTAAAACTGTATACTCACCACAACAAAATGTTTCATTAGTCCTATGGAGTAAATGACGGACAGATATATGCCGCTAAACTACGTGATATCAGTTTACTTAACTGAAGATACTGCAAAGGCTTCTACAAAGAAATAACCGTAACAAGAAACTGGAGAGTTGACAAAAATCCCTATTTATACTGGTTTAAAGTTCATGGTGCAACAAGGCACTATAATTCCTTCTAAATCAGCAAAATGAATAGGTTTAGTTTAGCAAGAGTAACATGAAAATACATTTCATGATAGAGCAGCAGAATCAAACAGAAAAGGTGTTTACCTTATACTATGCAAGTGTTCAGATGTCAACGATATGATATTAGGAGATGTGTCAGGAAATTAGAGAAAAAGATACAATCTCTACGATATAACGTTCATTTACAAATGATACCTACGCCGTGTATTTCCAAGGCCGAATATTAACCCATTCTACTTTATGATGGTTGTTAAAATTGTAATATCAAATACGGATTCTTGATGCGTGTATACAAATACACTGCGAATGATTTCATAAGACGCTAACCATTCCATACAGTGGAATGTAATATGAATGCAATATCCTGGCTGAAATATGATTTCCAAACGTCAAACTTTCGCAGAAGGAAATGCGGTTGTGTCCTAACTTAGTGAACAATTTTGGTGGAAGGGCGCTTGACCTGATTGTTGCCCGTGACGACAGCATGCTGCGCCCACCATATCCTCCTTCCCTCTAAACTCTTGCCGGTCTCCAAGATGGTCATGCCTGTCCTCCCCGTGCAGGTCCTACAAGGTCTCCTGGCTTCACTGGTCTCCCCAGCTGCCAGCTTTCCTAGCTCTTGGTCTCCGCACAGACAGAGCTGACCGCCTGAAAGTTGTCATTGCAGAGTAGGGGTGGATCGTTCTTAAAATCATTATGCTATTCATATGGGGGTTGTGCCGAAAAGTAGTGGATCCAAGTGAAAGAATTCTACAAAACGAATTATTCTCTATTTCAAAGTAACCAGCATTTTCAGGTACTTGTGGTGTAGTTACTAACTTATGGAAATCTGGCACTCATCATCAGTTTCTATTTTATCAAAAAAGCGTATTAAAAATATGATCAATGATTATCACAAGACTTTCTTATATCTCTATAAAGATAAAAGAGATACTGCCTCGCAACGAAGCTCAGTGAACCATGCAAAAGCGCTCTTTGATATCGCTACTTGTACGTAAATTTCCAGATTTAAATTCTTGTAATTGTCCAGCTAGAAAGAACGTTCCTAGAAATGGACATAAATTTCTGACTTGTCAAAGGTCAGATGGAAAGATGATAATTGGAGGGGAGAGACCGTCAAGAAAGCTTGAGGACTAGAAAAAGGTCTGAACGCAAAAATAAGGATAAACATAAAAATATTGAGTTTGGCCATTCATCATCTCGTAGTAGTTCTTCCATCTTCAGAGTCAGAGACAAACTCGTATGAACCATCAGAAACAGACTTACACCCTAATGCAAAGAGATTTCATTAAATAGAAATTTACTTCTAATTTCTCAGCTGTAACACGCGCTTGTGAAGAGCAGGCTTATCATACAGAGCAGCTGCAACTGTTTCCAGTTCACTACTACAGGAGATAGGTGAAACTGATGAAAGCAATACCAATTTAGTTACTGACAAACAAAATTCGCCGTGAAAGGCAAAAGCACACAGTGAAAGTCTGCAGTGAAGTGAGATGGACACAGCTAATCCTTTTGCCATTTACTTTGATGGGCGCAAGGGTAAAACTATTGTCAGAGAACAAAAAGGCAGCAAATTTTCAAAAAAAGAAAAGCAAATGAACATATTTGTCTTCTACAAGAGCCAGGATCAAAATTTGTTACCCATGTTACTCCGTATTCCGGTAATGGCAGTGATATTGCAAAAGAAATGCAAGGTTTTCTTATTTCATCAGATGTTGATCTAACATATATGAGAGAAATTGGATGCGATGGCACTGCTGTAAATCTACGTTCTAAAAATGGAGTAACAACACTTCTAAAGCAAAAATTCTGGCAAGAATTGTCTTTAAGGCATCTGATCACAGCCATGGATGGTAAAACAAGTGGACCAGTTGGATTTACAGAAGTTGGGTAACATTTACCAGACTGAAAGAATTCCAGTTGATAAGTTTAAAGGCAATCGAATCAGAAGATCCTGAAGTACACTCTGATGAAATGAGTACCTATCAAAAACACACATTTGATATTCATCAAGCAGTCTTTAAATGTACAGTGGATGATGCAGATGGTAGGACACAGGTGGAACCTCAATGACACACGACCGCAAAACACTTGGGATGCTTCCGGTTCGTGCTTTTTGTTTGTACAAAAAGATAATAGTGATCGTAGCACAGACTGTCAAAGGTGAATCACGGTGCAAGTGTCGAAGTTGTCGATGGTGGAATTAGAGAAAAAAAGGTAAAAAATGTGAATCAAATAAATATCTTGGATGCAGAAAGAGAAAAGTTGAATCGATTAAGGTTGGTGTCGACATCTTTTGACCAAATCCTAGAAAGTCTCGTTAGTGGATGAAGAGATGTTATCACACTTTCTCTTAAGCAGTGCTTTGCCTCATGAATAACCGACTCAAGGATTTCAGCCAGACGAAAGAGGAATGTGTCGAAGAAACCCAAATACAGGGCTGGTGGATTGTGTTAATCTGATGGATTGTGGTGGGCGTACGGTGAGCTAAAGATATACAGTCACTCATAAAAGTTCGTGGGGGTCTGCGAGTGTGTGTGGGTCTGTGCAATTCCCGCCCCTTCCTGGACGGCGAGTCTATATAACGACATGACAACGCACGCACCCATACACACTGCAGAAGTGTGATGTTTATGCAATAAAGTAAGAAAGGATTATGTTTGTCAATCATGTCGGTAGTCATAATTAGTTACATATTAATGTTGTATGATATGAAGGTTAGAGCCCTTTCGATGTCTAAGTTTTCATTAAGCAAGTGAGCAGTGACGACGGTAGTGCAGGTCGAGATGCATTCCAATAGTTTCGAAAATTTGCTTCGTATCCACATGAATAATGTTGTAAACCATTAACTAGACGCGCATGGTATGTACCATTAACGTTGTTTAGCATATCTTCGTCATATATTCCTCCATATATCCAGTGAAACCCAAATCTGAATAATAGATAAGCAAGCAATTAGACCAGGACTTAATGAGCAGTGAAGCAGTCCGAGTCGGCCAAAGTCGTAATGGAACAGCCCCGAGTCTAAAGAAGCTATCTACTGAAGCAAGAACACGAAACAAACTATTCACGTAATAACTACAGGAAACTATTGAAGTAGGTATATCGCCGTATATTTGCGATATCATATGCCGCCAGTGATTGAAAATACAGAATATTGCATAATCATGGGCCGCAATGATAATACTATTAATTGATTCAGGCCCATAAATGTGCCTGGTGTTGATGTAGCGGTGTGGACATGTGTGTGATGTGGTGTGGCTATGCTGGTGGGGTCGGACTCTCATTTACTCATAGTTGCTAATGTCGAATATTGTGTGGAGTTAAGCCATTAAGTGGCTGTGTGTGGACGCAGACTTGAAAGTGAGGCGAGGAGAGTGTGACAGCTCTCAAACCCCAACTCCGCCTTCCTCCTCTTTTTCGTTACTTGCGTTTTCGCTTAACACCGAGTAAACATCATGAGAATTCTGCAGTTCACACGGTAGCTGATATTTCGGTAATGTTTTGGTTAACCGTGAACATTATGTTGACACGATTCTCACGCCAAGTACATTTATGGGCCTGAATCATTATTTCATAGTATCAATAATGTGGGACATGATTATATAAGAACCTGTATTTTCAATCACTGGCGACATATAATATATCTAACCTTTTTTAAACCGAGCCCCACTTAGGGAAATGTGAACTTTTAGACATCCATCGCTGGAAACAGAATTCCGTCATCAATAATAATAAAAGAACTGTTCCTGTATGCTAAAAGATTTTTGTAAATATTTAGTTTATACTCTTGAATACAAAGTAACCTAAGCTAAACTAACCTAACTTTCCTAATAAAAAAAAAACTGGAAATCTCCCGTACCACGCCATTGTCGCCCCCAAAGTAGACGGCCCAGTTGTCACAAAAAACCTAAGTTCTGAGTATTATTCTCGCAGACAACATATTCTAATCAGTAGTATCTTAAGTGTATTAAAGAATATTTGCAACGAAACCGATATATCATATGCAGAATTTAAGTTTTGTATGATGACTGTTTCCGAAACTGTCGTGCCCAAACTACACAATTGGCAATATTCTCCATTGCACAGTAATGCAGTGGATAATTATATATATATATATATATATATATATATATATATATATATATATATATATATATATATATATATATATATATATTATCCCTGGGGATAGGGGAGAAAGAATACTTCCCACGTATTCCCTGCGTGTCGTAGAAGGCGACTAAAAGGGGAGGGAGCGGGGGGCTGGAAATCCTCCCCTCTCGTTTTTTTTTTTAATTTTCCAAAAGAAGGGCCAGAGAATTGGGCCAGGTGAGGGTATTCCCTCAAGGCCCAGTCCTCTGTTCTTAACGCTACCTCGCTAATGCGGGAAATGGCGAATAGTTTGAAAGAAAAGAAAAAAAAAATATATATATATATATATATATATATATACATATATTTATATATATATACATATATATTAATAACCCTTGCAAATCCGATTTCCATCGTTTTATACACGTATAATCATAAAACGGCCAAGTTCTGAGCACAACTAACTGCATTATTCCTGTCCCCGCTACCTCCCACCTAATGATCACCTTCATAACACACACGAGTTGCCAGTGATAAAGTATTGGTGAGGAGTTGAAACCTCATGCACACAGTATCCTCCATCTAATATAACAATCAAATACGTAATTACTCAAGACTGGTAAATCTAGAAATAAGGTATTGTGGCTCATTATCCAATACTGTGCCGAGTTGCAATGCCACAAATAACAGAATCCAAAATTACCTGACATGGCAGTTAATGTGTAGGGCCAGGTGAACAGTCGACTGGAATTATGATATGTTGGAAATATATTCTGTAACACATTGGGTAATAGTATTATCTACGTCTTGCAGAATGGACTTAGTTCGTCAACGTCGGATCCAACAGAGTGCACAGGCGAACGCACCAAGCAGACCGTCCCGAGGTTATTCACAAAAGTGGAGCCATCATTGACATAAGGGACGCTGGAATGACAATGGCAGCCACCGCACGAGCCATAGGGTTCGACGTTAAAGCTGTGACCAAGTGGATACGGGGATCAGATGTGGAGGGAACTGTAGCTACCTGTCCAAGAATTAGTCGACCGCAATTGGTAACTCCTGAGGATGATCAGCGAATCGTCCAAGCTGTGATGGAGAAGCCACTCACATCAACTGTTGACAAAACCCAGGAGCTGGGTTTACCCACGTGTAATCCCGAGACGTCATCTTAATGAGTGCTGTATAAGGTCGTGTATCCCAGCTAAGAAGGAAAAACTCACGCAGGCAAATGCACGACATGAATTTGCTAGACACTAAATACGTGATGCAAACTTTTTGAACTCTCTGATCTGGGCAGACGAAAAATCGTTCATTACAACTGCTGCAAAGGCTCGTGTTTGTCAGCGACCTCTGAACTCCAGGTATGCAGAACAGAACATACAGGAATTGAGAGGTGGACGCTATAGTCTGAGCTTCCATGGTTGGATGTAGTCTGGGGGATTAGGATACTTGACACGAATATACAGTTTCCTTAATTCAAAGAAATATATACAGATACTTGAAACAATTATCTCCTTTCGTGCTGCAGCCTTTTGTGCTCCTAATTCGATTTGTTCATGATAAAAGTCCCATCCACACCAGCCGCTTGGTCAGGGATTGGTTTGCTGAACACCCAGTTATTCCGGCCATAGTATTGCCAACCAAAGGGTGACACGTCAACGTATTTGAGAACGTGTGGACAATGATAAGGGAGCACGAGACATACAAGACGAGCGAAATCAGAAAGCCGTAGTAATTCATGCCAAGTAACTAGACATGGTACACCAAGTTCAATCATCCCGTTTTAACCTTGACATACCTAGCCTGGCTGGATATTGGACTATTATTGTTTTCAACCATCAAACGTGCTCATAAGGGGTTGATATAAGCCAACTGCTGTGTAGTCAATTTGGCCCTCTTAAGTTTGCAAAACACCTAAACTAATATACTTTAGCCCAAAATCAAGATACATCCAATCCCACACAAAATTTATTGGTCTTCCTCTTTGAAAAATCTGAATGCCTTTCTACTCCTGCCACACTATGAATTTCTGTTCTTTCACAAACAGCCTCTTTAAGACCCAATGGTTTGTTGTCTTGTATGGCAGGGTACGTACGCATACAAGGTCCCATCTACATCGATCAATAACATTCAGCCCAATACTGGCAAGTTCAAGTCATCAGTGGAGTACATTCAGCCTGGTACAGCTACGGTTTCCTCTTGACCCTTGGCAAGTCTAACTACCAGTCGTCTCATCCCCTCGTCCCCTAGCAGCACGTTCAAACAAAATATTGTGAAAAGCCACCTTTAACCGCTTCTTTAAAACGCTAGCTGTGCCAGCCTCAGCTAATAGAACATTGGTATTTTTGTTGGATATCTTATAGAATAAGGATGAGTGTGGTTTTACAAAGTGTACGGTATTTAAGTCCGGTTGAGAAATCAAGTATTTAAGTCTATGCTTCTGAACATTTTTTTCCGACGAGTAATTAGCTAAGGAACAAATGAATGTTTACGTTTGCCAAATGACGTCATAACCGAATACAAGAACGAAAAATGACCGTTGATGTTAAACAGTAACTCGGTTTACTGTCCTTAGTACATTTACCTTGAATTAGCCTTTCAAATTCTATTCTGCTGTCTAGACAACACATCATCCGTCAAAAGAATCTAGGCCTATATTGTATTATTCTGTTATAGGGCGAAATAATTCACAACAGGTGAAATCTTTTCTGACTTCCCACACTTCGATCTGTAGTTAACTAGTTAACCCCTAAGATAATAATGCGGTCAGAACAGGAAAACAAAATATATAAGCTACCCTAACGTCCTCTACCGTTAATCCATATACTTCTAGAAGGAACACACATCCAGTATTCATAAAACACTCACAGAAAAGCTAACACACTGCAAAAACATGAGGCAGTACTTCCTCCACAGAACCACCGTCAGCAGTCAGCACGCAACTCAGCTCCTCGTCTCCGAGGACCGAGCAATGAAGGAGACGCCGGTCACGTGATCCAGCATAATGGACCCCACTGTTTCGAATCACTTCGCTTACACGGGTTAGTGGGTATCCGAATCAGAGCTTTCAAGTACTGAACTTTATAAGGAAAGTGAATGAGCTGAAACATATCCAGTTGATGACAAGATAAATTTCGCAGTCCGGATTGATAATAATAACAATAATAATGATAATAATAATAATGATGATAATGATAATAATGATAATAATGATAATGATGATAATGATAATTTCTAAAACATGAAGGCTTTTCTTTCAGTTTAAGACATCTTTTGCTGAATTATTTGTGGCCGTAAAATACTGAACTACATGTAGCGTGTACATACGCCAGATGTACAACCAGTATCTTAAATGAGTGATAAAATCCCTGTCTTATTCCCTATCAAACATATATTTTTGTTGTTTGCTACCTTACATTAACTGTTTTTTGTCGCTGTATGTACGCACGCTGGTTGTCATGCAATGGACATAGTTGAAAATGAATCTTAATCTTACCAGGGATTTTTCCTCTCCAAGCCAATCACCTTAGAAATGTTTGTGTATGTTGGTTATAGGTGACAATAGGTGTGTCCACACCTTACCTGCTCTAGCTTAAAAGTCACTTTAGTGAGGCTGTATCACTTGGTGTTGGCGCCAGGAGTTTGAATGATGTTGACGCCAGGGGTTTGAACTTGGTTCACTCGGTTTGAGGGAAAATGGGATTACCAAGATTATTTGTATTGAGACTTTAAAGGGTGTTGATATTTGATTTATTATTATATATGAATTCTCATTAATTTGGGTATAAATTATATGTTTGTTCATAGGTCGGTGCACAAATAAGCTGTGCCTGACACATCATTGTTGCCTGCGGGTTTGCCACGTCGGCAGGCGAAACAGATGTTTGGGTTCACCGCCGTTATTAAACTCAGTACACCACGAGACTCGAGCTGTTTGATAGCCCCCATGTGTCGCTCCATCTCGCGAGTTATTTTCACCGGTTTCTCCTCCTATGGGACTTGGAGCACAGTGTCGTCAACGAACTTATCAGTCCAGACGAGTCTACATATTCCTGCACAGCACTGGACTGCAGAACCCTTTAGAAAGGTCCAAAGTAAGTCAAGGATTCTTTCATAGAAATTAGTCGTAGGGAAATTATAGACAAATGAAAAAGAAATAGCTTCAAATATTACTTAATATTGGTTTAAATATTTGGTGTCATGATATTACACGTGGTCTTGCATAATCTTTGTTCAGTTATTACACACAATCAACCCTTTTGCATGAGACGCATACATACACAGATTATCGTTACACAAACAAAAATGAACCTGAAAGTTTCATTTAGACAGGGTTAGGTTTACTCTCGGCAAGTAACTGTATACATTCTTCAAGCAACCATTCAAAATGCGATTTGCTTTAGATAGTATTTCACTCAACAGGTAGCGCTGACAAAAAAATTAGCCCCCCCCTCCAACCCCCCAAAAGGCAAAAGTTACTATTTTCTTATTTCACCTTAAGGCTTCCGCAAGATCCTTAGTCTGTGTTCCATGATCACGGATTAGAATCTCTCGTTCAATCACTGAAGCCCAGCCTTGGGTAACGATATAAGCAAACTACTGCCTTATTTTTTATACACCTTCTCGACTATTGGGTGGAGTACCCACGACCTGCCAGAGGCCTGTTAAAGGCGCTACAGAAAAGATAAACAACAATTCATATTAACGAAATATTGAGTTCCACCTGAGTCAGGTGTGAAGTGATGCTATCCACTGCTAAGGCTGTGGTCAAATGCTGATTGCCATTTACTATTGCTTCATCATCTACGTTCTAGAAACGAATGTCCATCTCAGCGTGCGACTCGATTTCATATTCGTTCGGCATACACAAGACAGACCTACCGACAGTTTCACATACTGGTGGATGGCATTCCTAGGGGGTCCCCGGACAGTAATACACCTCTTACCTCTCATTTGGCCAAGGACGGATAATGTCCCCTAATTTCTGACTCCAGCAATGGACGCTAATAGGAAGGTACATTGCCTCCCTCTGGGTCTACCCACTCGCCAAATTGCCCTCCTCGTCTCCCTCCCAACCAACGCACCTCTAAAATCACTCCATCACTCTTTGCAGCCTTCATTTTAACCAAGGGTCCTCCACAACCACACTAACACCTTTTTCTCCCCTCTGTCCTCTGCAGCACCATCCTTGTTGCACCTCTATCTACTGCAGCACCATCCCTATTCATGTCTGTGGCCCACAGCCTTTATCATCCCTTTGCTGCCTGTGGCAAGCTCACTACCCACAGCAAATGTCTCTTCTTTGTAACCTTTCCACAACCTGCCATTACCCTCTGCTCCACGCAATCACCAGCTGTCCTACTCTCTCCCTTTCAACAGTTCTACCACACACCACATATACCCCTCACAACCACCTCACCACCCATCTTTTCGGTCTGCAAATGCGCAAATACTCCAGCTCCCCCGACCACTGATTCTCTCTTTCCATCATCCAGCCGGTACCCACTCAACCAATCCTCAACCCATTTTTCCCCTGTGTTCCCTACAGCCAACCTAGTGTTGGAGGATCCTTTCCGTCCTTTGTAACCTCTTCATCACCTAGCAAACCCCAACGCTTTTCTCAGCAACTCCACTACCTAGCCATCTTTCCTTCTCCCTCCCGACGGCACCTTCCGTTTCTGCCTCACCAAACCGTCCTCTCGTTTAGATACCTCATCATTCTAGTTTATCAACTCCTTTGTCCAGCTATCCTTCCTTCTCCTTTATTGGTTACAATACAACGACCCTCTTCTTCCCAATCAATCATTTCACCAACTTAGGACATCTCCCTTGACCATTCCACCAACCACTGACTTTCTCCGACAGCCACTCCACAATCCAAGTATTTCACAGTTATCGTACTCCATGTGATTCTCTACACCATTCAATCATCCAACAACCTTCTCCGTCCTCTGTAGCTACTAAGGCACCCCACCAACATCAAGGGTTTCGGCCTACCGGATCCAACCAACTTTCCTGTAACGTCCTCCTCCTCCCTAAGGCTCCTTGCCACCAACCACTGACCCCCTCCATCCTCCTAAACCATCTCTCTAGGAAGCCTACTCTAACTTCCTGAGCCCCACCAACGGCCAAAAACTTCCTTCTCTGCCAGACAACTCATTCGCCCTCCCTGTTAGTGATTTCATCTTCCTCAGCCATAACACTAGCCATTGATCCCCTTCACGTTTCTTAGCAGCCTCACCAGTCAGCGACTCCTTCCTTACTAGCCTCCTTTAGTCATTCCAATAGCCACTGACTGCTTTCCTGTCACTTGTTTACGAAAACGGATGCTTCACATGCCTTGGTTTAGTCCACTGACGGTATATCGACCCCTGTATACCAACCACATCGTTCCAATTTTCTCTATCCCGTGCACGCCTTTCACCCTCCTGCACGGTCGGACCCCGATGACTCAAAATATTTTTCACTCCATACTTCCATTTACAGTTTGGTCTCCCCTTTTCCTTGCTCCCTCCACTTTTGACTCGTATATCCTCTTTGTCAAATTCCACTCATTCTCTGTATATATCCAAACCATTTCCGCACACCCTCTTCAACTCTGTGAACCACACTTTTACCATCACGCCTCTTTCTTACCCATTTCTCACTTGATCAAACAACCTCACACCACATACTGCCCTTAAACATTCCATATAAAACATCTCCATTCTCCTCCGTTCATCCACATCTACAATCCATGCACCACATCCATATAACATTATTGGGATTATGTTTCACACATTTCATTTTTGCCCTAAAAGATAACGGCCTCTCTTTCCATACATTCCTCAGTCCTCCCAGAGACTTCGCCCCCTTAAGCACTCTGTCTACCTTCCGCTTCCATGGTTCCATTTGCCGCCATATCCATATCTGAAACACTTCACTTCCTCCATTTTCTCTTTTTGATATTCACACCCCAATTAACCTGTCCCTTTACCTAGCTAACTTTAAAATCTTGCTTTCATTCACACCACAAGGTAGGTGATTTCACATGAACCTTATTGATCAGTTAGGAATAACTTTCAAAATTCTTCAGATAATGAATATCTGCTTTGTGCATTAGGACCGAGGTTTTGAAGGCTGTGTCACTCATGCCTTAGCCTCACCATCAGAATTTTTTTGTCCACCAAAATAGCGAAAATATTCTAAGTCTCATAATAGTGTAGTCCAACGCTGGAACAGCACGAGTTTATATTTCAAAGTTGTTGAAGGCCATGGTCATGGACTTGTATAACGCTTTAGGTATTTTTCTTAACCATTTTTCATTCTCATTCTTTGGCTTCCGAAGTTCAGTGCAAAAATGACTAGGATTTGTTTCTAATTTCTATTGTTGATTCAGATGGAGAAAAAATATTTTCTTTGTATAGTAATCATTGGTCAGTGATAATCTAAAACGTCATTAAATAAGGATCTTCGTTAATGCATAATAGACGGACTGAGTGTCTGACACCTCACTGTGTATATGTGATCTTTTTCTGTGTGTCAATCTCTTTATAGTAACTGACATGGCAATGTAGAAACATGTGGTAATCATGGTCATAACAAATAAAAGAAAATATACCGAGAAAAAGGAATAAGGGAATTAATAAGTGTTCCATATATGTTTGACTTGTTTCTTGAAGGCTTAGAAAGCTTTAGAAAGTTATAGAAAGATGCAAAAACGAAAGTAGGAGGAAAATTTTACCGCTTCGTCGTTCCAGTAAAGAGAGAAATATTATATTGGCTAACTGTCGTGTGGCTGGTCTCCAGACAGAAACAATGGAAACAGCCAAGTGCATGCTAGGGTCTAAACCATAACGTTAGACATATGCAAACAACTTAGGTGAGTATTGGACAAAGAAATATCTGCAGAACAGGGAGAAATCAGGAACGTCACAGGAGACGGAAACAGATGGTTGAGATGAATGAATAAGGTGGAAGGTTTTTGATTACACTCTTGCCGAGAGCGAGCTGGACGAGACACTCATGATAAGCGATCAGTACTCCATCCCGGGCGAATGAAACCCTTGTAGACATGGAAAAGCTACTCACGCGAGACTTTATTGCCGTACCTATGAAAAACACCTAGCTTCTGGGATGAAAATTCTGTAATGTTCATCTCGTGAGGTTTCGAAAATAAAGCTATGGTCATGAAAAGCTTTTTTATCTAACCGCAGTGATGAACTTGGTGTTTTGTTCTTATTTCTTTTGTCACCCACAGCTGTCTGAGTGGAGCTTAATTCAGTAGTTTTCCACTTTATTGTCCAAAGAATTTACGTGTAAACAGAATCATTTATGATAATTCCAACAACGGGATTCATCACTCATACGGTAAAACATGGCATACAAGGAAACGGATATGAAAGTGTATTCGTATATATCAATATTCAGCCATGAAATATTCTGCAGTTGGCACTGTTTACGAAAGTAAAGCGCAGAAGTCGTATGTCAGTGTAACCTGATTTTTAACGATACCAATCACAGAATGAATGAATGTGCTCGCTGAACCCTAAAGAAAAAATCTGCCTAAAGAATGGATTGAGTGACCCAAGAAATAATTCACTGTATAAGAACACAGAATTTTATACGCAACTGATATCGGTTCGAAAACGAACTCTAGCGTTTTGTACAATATATCATGATCATAGCACTTGAATTTCCAAAAGTCTTAATCTAATGTGTTAGTCGATGTGTAATTTTTCGATATATCTTATCACCTGTAACTTGTAAAGTGTGTGAAAGAAGAAAGCTGAGAGTAAATGTGAATAAGAGCAAGGTTATTAGGTCCAGTAGGGTTGATGGACAAGTAAATTGGGAGGTAAGTTTGAATGGAGAAAAACTGGAAGTGAAGTGTCTCAGATATCTGAGTGGATTTAGCAGCCGATGGAAACGTGGAAGTGAGTCGCAGGGTGGGGGAGGGGGCAAAGGTTCTGGGAGCGTTGAAGAATGTGTGGAAGTCGAGAACGTTATCTCGAAGAGCAAACTTGGGCATGTTTGAGGGAATGGTGGTTCCAACAATGTTATATGGTTGTGAGACATGAGCTGTAGATAAGGTTGTGCGGAGGAGGATGGATGTGTTGGAAGTGAGATGTATGAGGACAGTATGTCGTGTGAGGTGGTTTGATCGAGTAAGTAATGAAAGGGTAAGAGAGATGTGTGGTAACAAAAAGAGTGTAGTTGAGAGAACAGAAGAGGGTGTATTGAAATGGTGTGGTCACATGGAGAGAATAAGTGAGGAAAGATTGACAAAGAGGATATATGTGTCAGAGGTGGAGGGAACGAGGAGAAGTGGTAGACCAAATTGGAGGTGGAAGGATGGAGTGAAAAAGATTTTGAGTGATTGGAGTGAACATACAGGAGGGTGAAAGGCATGCAAGGAATAGAGTGAATTGGAACGATGTGGTATACCGGGGTCGACGTGCTGTCAATGGATTGAATCAGGGCATGTGACGTGTCTGGGGTAAACCATGGAAAGTTTTCTGGGGCCTGGATGTGGAAAGGGAGAAGTGGTTCCGGTGCATTACACATTACTGCTAGAGACTGAGTGTGAACGATTGTGGCCTTTGTTGTCGTATCCTGTCGCTACCTCGCGCGCACGTGGGGGACGGGGATGTCATTTCATGTGCGGCGGGGTGCCGGGAGGAATGGGTGAAGGCAGCATGTATGAATATGTACATGTGCATATATGTACATGTCTATGTACCTATATGTATGTATACATTGAAATGTATGGGTATGTATGTGTGCGTGTGTGGGAGTTTATGTATATGCTTGTGTATGTGGTTGGGCTGGGCCATTCTTTCGTCTGTTTCCTTGCGCTACCTCGCTAACGCGGGAGACAGCGTCATAGTACAACAAATGATAATGAATCAATATACTTGTAACTTACCAGCAAACTCCAAGAAAATATTTCACTGTAGCCAATAATCTTCTTTATATCATTTCTTTGAAAGAAAAGAAAATTACCATAGGAAAATCATGGTTATCCATAATCTGACATAACATACAACATATAAGTGTATCTTGAGATCTGACCTTTGACATGGCTTGACCTGTGTCATTATCATGCATTGTTTCCAGCCTTAACAATCCAGAATTAACCAAAAGCAGCGTTACGAATTCGGAGAACGCAAAATGATACCACATTCTCAACATATAAAGAATTCTTCACAATCTGATATTTTGTACCCTGTGTTGGGGATATTGTGGCAAAGGCTACCGAGAGTTGGTTGTGTTGTACACTATAAGAAATGCAAGCAGGAGTAGACCTACGGGTCATTTCGAAGCTATTTCTAACAGTAAAAAAAGATCAGTAGCACAGAGCTTCATGTTGGAAGATGAGAAGCATAGACCTTCGTGTTGGAAGATGAGAAGCATAGACCTTTCGTAGGATTTGTTTAACATGTAAAAATAATGTTCTACGTTTAAACTGATGAACAATAAAGCTTAGTGTACATAACCTAAATTCTCGATATCACGATCATATCTGGTGCTCGTTTGCAAGAGCTGTTTCCGCCAAGGCTGACAATCTAGGTCAAGGCAGTGTATAAGGCTGGTACCGTGTAGCGCCCTCCGCCGTCACATTTATTACGTTGCTATCACAGCTTCTGAAAGTTTTCGTTTTGAATATAGTCATAGGAAAATTTTAGGGACTTTTCAAAACATACTCCGCTGACAAAGCTTTACCGATCAAAACCAGGATGTGCATAATTCATAAAATTTTCACTTTCCAAAAAGAAAGTTTAATCATCTTTTGAATATCTCATGGTTTTGTTTTAGCAAAATTCCTAAACTAAAAGAAAAAGATGCCATTTTTTCCTCCATTCACAAGCATCCTGGACATGCGCTGTGCAGTGCCAGTATTCCTCCCGCGAGGACCAGGTTCTTTCCGTCCACATGCAGTCATTGCCGCAGTCGATGGCGTGGGTGGACACCCCTCCCTCATGACGTCACTGCAGCCAACAGCAGCGTGGGCGGACAGCCAAGAATACTGTCAATACCAGGCAAGCTTTGAGGTATTCTCGGCTGCGGTGGAGATAATGGAGCATCAGCTTTAAAGTTTGTTGAAAAGGGATTTGCTAGAGTGACACTGTAACAACTTTCAGCATAGTTTTATCTTATGCTCTAATCTGACACTTGAGTTCTACCCTTTGTTACCAAATGCCTGATTGTTTTATCTCCATATCATCAGCCCTCACGACTCTCCCCTCCCCGTCGTTACGTCCCGATATCTGCCCTTTCCACTCTGCCCCATCTTCCTCAGCGTCCCTGACACCCACATCTCTCTACTCGACCCTAGTTTCCCTCGTGTCTTGCATTCCTCGACTCGTTTTCCATCGACTCTCTCTCCTACTTCTCTCTCTTCTTGCTGCCGTCATCCATTCTCGTTCCCGCCACACATGAAATAGAGCACCCCCCCCCCCCCCCCCCCCCCAGCCCCCGCCGCGCGAGGTAACGCTAGGAAAAGACAACAGAGGCCACATTCGTTCACACTCAGTCTCTAGCTGTCATGTGTAATGCACCGAAAAACACAGCTCCCTTTCCTTCTTTTGGGAAAGTAAAACATCGTCTGTTCTTGACGCTTCCTCCTTGTGAAATGTATATAAAGTTCTTCACGTGCGCCTGGTTGAGGGTTCAGGTAACCATCCTTGGGTTGATTCACGTTGCCTCACTAGTCGAGAATGGCGGGTCAACACCATACCATGGCTCTTCTTTTCAGTAACCTGACAATTTATCGTCGTGATTTTTTTTTTTCTCGTATAAATGAAAATTAAGTTAGGGCAGAGCAACAGGGCCGATGATTAGTTGAACTAACTTTAAAACAATTGTTATAATTTGTACTGCTTATTAGCTTGTCGCCGCCATTGGTCTGGCCGTACCTCTTAATGCAAATCTTTACTAAGAAACAAGCGCTTAATTTATACTGGAAGCTTTGTTTTCATTGATTTTTCTCCATTTTTCAGTATGCAGGATTTGAAGGAAATAAGAAGCCTTTCCACACACATTATCAGCATGACTCGCTTAACTTTAGTTAGCCCTTTTTTCTACTCCCTATACCCCGCATCTGTCCATAACCCCTTACTAGACCTTGGAATCCCCACTGCCCCAGGTAATGTCATCTACATCGAGATAGGCTCCCTTCTATGTTTCACATTCTGATGTATAAATACTTCATCTCGCAATCATTTTCTCCGTTTTGTCACAGTGTTTATCAATGTCAAATAATATTTTGTTTTTAGGAGCGCGGAAACATTATATGTGTCAGGTCAGTAACCTTGTCAAAAGCTACTAGTGAGGTAACTTTTTCGCCACCAGAATGGAAGCCATTATTCTCTACCGTCGCGAGGAATGTAACCATTATCCAAATCAACTCGACCAATCTCAAGTCAGGTTAAGTTGTAAAGTTACGTTAATACTTTCAAAACGTCAGCGATTACACTGATTTCACTATCTTAGCAGTTCCTGACATGAACATGTTTAAGGATTTGCCTCTACCTAGATGAGTCATCTGGCGTCGGAACAAGGGTAGTTGAAGCCGGAACATGTGAGGACTCGCTGGGGAGCCAGACCATGGCTCAGCTTTAAGCTGGCAAGGCACACCCAGCCGACGGCAAGTGATTAAATAAAACCAGTAAATGAATTTGATTGAAAATTATGAAGCCTTTAATCATTAGTAGAGCTGATAACAATTTCATGAAGACTGGTAATACTGAATTGCAATACTGGTTAACATTTCAATCATTAAATATCCTGCTTCATTCTTTCCCCACGTTCCAGTTTTCCTTTCAGTCTCTAATGCGGTGAAAAATCTCTCGTTGAAAACTCTCGGGTAAATATTCTCTCTCTTGTCCGTACCCATCAGTCCACCTGCCAGCTCTACTTCCCTCTATCATTTCTATTAAATTTCACTATCAATCCTCTTCTTTCTGTACACCTCTGCCCCTTTCCGCCAAGGTCTCGCCTAGGAAACACGTTGCAACAGCATGGAACTTTATTTTCTTGGAGTGTTGGTGAAACACAGTGGTGTCGCGCGAAACTGCTAGCGGAGGGATGCAAGGGGAGAATAGTGGAGAGAAGGGATGTAGGAGAAGGGATGATGGGAGCTGGGGTTGTAAGGAAAGGATGGTCGGAGGAGAGGGATGGTGAGAAGGGAGATATGATGGAAAAGGAGGTATCTACGATATATTGTTCTGACGGCACGGCTAGCTCGTGGCGCTCGCCGCATTACTTTGCTGGGATAACGCTGTTTCTCTCAACCGCAACTCCTTTATTATATCTTTCCTGCTGTTTGAAATGATTTTCCTCAGCGGCTGTTCCACTGTTGCAGTTGTCTATTCCTGGTTTATTCGATATTGTCTCCTTCTGAATGTTTCTCTTGTCACTTCATGCATATTTCTTAGCTTTCAGGTACTGCCTAGTTCTCCAGACAATGTATAGTTTTCCAGGTCGTGTATAGTTCTCCAGGAATTGCATTATTCTCCGGTTACAGTATAGTTCTCCAAGTATTGTATAATTCTCCAGATGTTGCATAGTTTTCCAGGTATAGTATAGTTCTCCAGGTACTGCATAATTCTTAAAGTCTTCCATTGTTCTCCAAGTGTATCATCAGCGAACAACAACCGACTCCCTTCCCAAGCCCTCTCATCCACAACAGACTGCATACTTGCCCTTCTCTCCAAAACTCTTGCATTCACCTCCCTAACAACCCCATCCATAAACTAATTAAACAACCATGGAGACATCACACACCCCTGCCACAAAACGACATTCACTTTGAACCAATCACTTTCCTCTCTTCCCACTCGTCCACATGCCTTACACCCTTGATAAAAACTTTTCACTGCTTCTAGCAACTTACCTCTCACACCATACCTTCCACAGAGCATCTCTATCAACTTTATCATATGCCTTCTCCAGATCCATAAATGCTACACAAGTCCATCTGTTTTCTAAGTATTTTTCATATGCATTCTTCAAAGCAAACACCTGATCCACACATCCTCTACCGCTTCTGAAACCACACTGCTCTTTCCCAGTCTGATGCTTTGTACATGCCTGTACCCTCTCAGTCAATACCCTCCCATTTAATTTCCCAGGAATACTCGACAAACTTATACCTCTGTAATTTGAGCACTCACCTTTATCCCCTTTGCCTTTGTACAATGGCGTTATGTATGCATTCCGCCAATCCTCAGGCACTTCACAATGAAGCATACGTACATTGAATATCCTTGACAACCAGTCAACAACACAGTCACCCCCTTTTTTTTGAATAAATTCCACTGCAATACCACCCAAAGACACCTCCTTTCTGGGTTTCATCTTCCGCAAAGCTTTCACTGCCTCTTCTCTGTTTACCAAACCATTCCCCCTGACCCTCTCACTCCGCACACCGCCTCGACCTAAACACCCTACATCTGCCCTTAACTCCTACACTCGCATCCCATTTGGCAACTCATCCATAGTCACTTTCATTCCTATTCCCTCGTGCACCTATTCGCCACTCCTAACCCGCCCGTCTCCAGACGCTTAGCATTAACTCCACCCAACATGTACTCCCCAATGGGTTCAACCACGCACAGACATCAACCTAACCCACGGATGTCAGCCATACTCATCATACTAACATCCACAGCTCCTCTCACTCGTCTTCTCAGCACTACCCAAAAAACCCTACAACCAAAACGTTCACAATCACACTTCACCATAGAACACTCAAACGTCTAAACCCCCATCCATTTACGTAATCATTACCTGTATTCATCTCGTAAGGCCTTTTCTACACCACACCATCATAACAATGCTCAAGATGCAATCTGGATGGCCAGAACCTCCCCAGCTTCACTCGTGTACCATATGTAACAACTGTACGCGTCTACTTACGCAGTCCACTTCAGGACGCCCACACACGCCCACATGTAGAAGGCTCAGGGTCATGGACCGGTATGAAACACCCCACCCATGAGCATGATATTGATCTGTGCACCAACCACGACCTTGGTGTGCTCCTTCTCTCGCTCAGCCCTCACGGGCCCAGCACTCTGGCTTCTTCCTCTTCTTCGCCTATCTATTCTCCAAATCATCCCTCCTAAACACTGGTTATTCATCACCAGTAGTTCAGACTTGGGGCGGTGTTTGCTTAAGCTTTCATCGTATTATGTATTACTCTCGGTAGATCTCGTTCTTGACTCTCATCCACCACTTTCAGTTGTAACTCTTTTATACCATTTAGTCATCAAATAATCATCAAACTCCATGTTGATTTGTCACTAAATCGCTGTTATCTATTACCTTCATCGCACTCATCACCATCACTCATATTTCTGTTATTCATAAATCCTTTTGGTCAGGCATCAATCATAATTCTGCTACTATTCTGGCCTGTTAATAGCTGATTTTTGTTGCAATCGAGTATGCAAGTCATGTTTCATAACATAGCAATAAACTGTCTCTCAGTGATCATTAAGTAATCAAAGACTTACCATGATATACCATTACTTTAAGTCAACAGTCCTACAGTTAGTTATAATCAAATTAGTGAGCGGGTAGACACAAGATGGTCAGCAAGAAGATACAGGTCTGTCAGCAAGTACACAAAAATGTCAGTTGATGGACCCAAATCAGCCAGCAGGTAGATCCATCTGTCAGTAAGTAGACGCACGTCTTTCCTTAAATAGAAACAAACCTGCCAGCATGTAGATAAAGTCTGCTAGCTAGTAGACATAATTTTTTCATTAATCGTTCCGTTATGGCTACATCACTAATTACGAGCTGCTCTCATGCACAATTATCATCATACTCACCATTCTCCCACATCCTGAATTCTAGTACTATAATCTGTCCTTTCTCAAATCAAGACAGTCGAAGACAATCCAAGCAGGCAATTATCATCCATCATCTGTCTCCAAGTCATTTTTTCACCAGTATGCTTTATATCATTCATTACCCTCTACCTCCTACCTTACCTCAGTCATTACCTACTACCTTTTAAGTATTGTAGCCTGTAATGATATTTATTTCTATAGATGTAAATGGATCTTTATGGATTCTATTCATTGAGTTTATTTCCTTACATAACAGTGTGTCAAAGCATCATGAATATAAATGTTTGGGGGAACTTTCCTTATATCTAACATTCCAAGTTAGAAAAAGGTAAATTCTCAGCGCATCTTAAAAAAAAATTGTCTGTTGATACATTATATGCTACTTCATCAATTCTAGATTTAAGGTTGCCTGTCAGGCTACGATATTAGCTTGTGATAAGCCACAAGACATTTATCTTCATTCACTACCTACATCTATGTCATAATTTTGCTCTTGTCAAACCAAGACTTGTCACTTATCACGTTTATTTGTCTTTATCGGCCACCTTCGGACTCTGATACCCTACTCCTGCCAATCACATCATTCGCCTAAAGATGCACTGCAGTTATCCCACACTCCTAGCGTTGCTTTACCCAACAAACGCTCTCTATCCCTTGTTTCCCATTGCACCTCATCTCTTCACAGTCCGTATATCCTATTCCCCTATGCTGCCTGTCTTGAGTTCCTTGTTATTCCTCTTATGCAAGAGGCTCTTCTCAATGGTTCCATGTTATGTCTGTGCAGTTTGCATTAAATCTAAGTGGTTGCTTGTATCCACAGCCGAATCGATGTCAATTCTCTACTTTTATTGTGTCTGTATAACATCTAGTTTCTTGCCATGTTTCATGTGGCATGTCTTTTTGCTCCGTCTACGTCCACTATGTCAAGTCTTCCCTCCCCCTACACCTCGCCTAGAAAGACAGACTTCGTTTGTTTCGCTCATCGTATTTTCCCGTTGGCTATCTTTAGATTCTTTCATATATCATTTTAATAATTCTCTCTCTCTCTCTCTCTCTCTCTCTCTCTCTCTCTCTCTCTCTGTTTCTGTGTGTATATGTATTTATGGTGGGGGAGGACGTGAGTGAATCAGTGCATTTACTCTCATCATATGCCACATCACTCAGTCTATCTCGGTATATCTGCATGCAAGAATCTTTTCCAAGCTCAAGCCTTCTTCCCACCCATGTCTTATATTTTCCTAAAGCCACAGCGAACTTTGGCACGCCACCACCAAGAAATAATCACATATCTCCCCTGCTCTCCTTCTTTGCACATTTACTTCTAGCAACCTTTTCTTTCCACGCCTGTCATTTGTTGCATAAACTAATTATACACGTATATCCCAGTTCCATATACCCATATATATACTTATGCACTTTTTTTTAAGCCAAATATTCCTAACCAGCAATCCTTTACAGCACATAATTCAAGCTCTTCTCTATTTTCACTCACTCGAGTAGCCTCCTCCCCCTGTTTTTACCCTCAACCGACATATCATCCACTCTTACGTTTCTGTCTCCCACCAGGAGGACTCGATCACTTGCATCAAAACTACTGTAATATTTCATACACTTCTTCCTAAAAGAGTACTCCCTCTTCCTCACACCTCACGCTACCAGGTGCGTAGGCAATGACGATTACCCACGTCTTGCAGTTAACTTTTAATCTCACCCGCATCAGTTTTGAACTGCCTTATACTAGCAATACCCACAGCACGTCCTTTATCAAAAATGCTACCCACTCCTTTGTTCTCATCCTAACACTTTAAACTCAGACGTTACCTCGCATACCTCAACGTCCAGGGTCCATTCCCCAAATATAGCACCTATCTCTCCCTTCTTTTCATCCTTGTTACATCCACACACGTTCAAACATCCCAGCCTTAGCCTGCAAGAAACGATCCTCGCTTCGTTTGGCTCTCTCTTCTGTACATTCTTTTGGAAAGCGACCATACAAGGAAGGGGAGAGTTTCCAGTCCCTTCCCCATTCCTGCACCCGTTTGTCGCCTCTTAAATGTGTGGTGAATAAGAGTATAGTGGTAACAAAATTATACCATCTTAGTGAAGATAAGGTATTGTGTAGATAAGGGTTTAGCGATTAAGGATTTTTCAGTGAACGCAAAATTGTTCAAGTTAATCTCTAGCCCGGCCTGAGCCAATCTTAGGATAAGAATATTTTGAAGATAGGCCAAGAAGTATGATGGGAGTATGTATGTATGGGGCAGAGCGAGCGCCCAGAAGTAGCCAGTTAAGAAGAAGCGTTCCTGTTCGGCCGGGAAGCTGATCCTATGATAGCGTATTGATTAGTGCTGTAAATGTGATTCTGTTCAGCCTCTCTGAGAAAGGCCTTTGGTCTAAACGTAAGACTACAGTGCTCCTGTTTCATTCTATATTTCCTTACCACCATATATCATGAATTACGTCAAAGTAGGCTAACTTTAAACCTAATTGACTGAAAAAACTGAGGGCGTATTAAAGAAGAGTCCAGTAAACATAAAGTGATCAATGCTGGGTTCAAGCCTGGTGAAGATTAGGGTATTGTGAAGATATAGCTGTAGTGATAATAAAGCTGTAGTGAAGGTAAGGGGGTGAAGAAGACACTGTAATGAAGATGATGAGTGCGTGTGGTGAAGATAGTGTAGTGAAGGTGAGGGTGTATTGAAGGTAAGGGTACTTAGATGATGAGAATGTGATGAAAGAAGTGTCTTAGCTTCACCCCTTCTTTGTATATATATTGACAGTTCTAAGTCTTCTATCTCATTCTTGTATCTCCCTTGATGATGTAATCATTACACGAAAGTGCACTTGAGAACTTGTGTTTCATTTTTCTCGTGGTATCAGCAAATACTAGGTCATGCACACCACTGTGACCGCCTGCAATGTATATAACATAAATCGGAAAAATGCCATATATGTAACAAAGAGACGTTGCGACAATACTGTCAGCAGATGTCCAGTAAAGTAACTTTTGTGTAGTAGCAATCAGAGTCCATTTTCTCTGGAGTAAAAGGAAAAAATGAGGTCATGTCACAGCTGCCGTGCTGCCCCAGCTTTGCTGCCACTCGCCTCCTTCCTACTACCTCTCCCATATTACTGCTGCCCTGTTACCTATCACATATTATTACCTCCCCTCTACGGCATTTTCAGTTAATCTCTTACCTCAGAATACTGTCCTTCCTTTGTCAGCCCTTCCTTATATTCTACTCTACACTACCTATGTCAGACTAACCCTCCACTACAATTACCCCCACCCCGCCTCATTCATGATTCTCCTCAGTTTATCATCATTTCTCTACTTCCACGCCTGTATTGCCTGTCAATTTCTATCTCGCCAATTCAGCATTCCTTTTTGATATCGCTCTTACTCTGCCTAGTATATCCTTGTCCTTTCACCCTCCTTGACCTCCCCTACCCTCCTGGTCTCCTTTGCTGTCACTTCCTTTTGTCTCTCATACAACCTTTATTACTTTTCCCCTAACTGCCTCTATCCTATTACTCATACTGACCTGAACAATAAGGTTAATTGGCCATAAATAAAGTATTGATTACCGTTCAAGCCTTAGTTAAACGCAACTAGTGATTTGCTGCAGGAGTCGGTCCTTGCCGATTCTTTCACATACATAATAACATTGGTTGTGTTGCATGAAATCAAAATTCGCTGATAATGCTAAACTGGGAAATAAACCTTAAACAAATTGAAGCCTACAGCTGTAATATGAAGTAAACAAACTGATGAACTGGTTTAAGAAGATTCTGATAGTGTGAGTACAGTTTTACGCATCTGAAGATAAAACGGAATGTTGCAGCATGAATCTTTTTAAAGTACAAAACATGGATGAGAAAAAAAAAAACAAATGGTTCAATAATCTTTGATGGAATCAGAAAGGCCTGCTTGGGACACTTAGGAGTGGTAGGTAGGGAAATTTTTCTGCTTGCAATGAAATATTTGACAACTGGAATTCACTGAGACTGCAATATGTACAAGAAATCTTAATGTTTCCAAAATAAGACTTAAACTTTTATATGGAAGGCAGGACATGAGATCTATTTCTGTTGACAGAACTATATATTTACATATCGTCCAGTAATGAAGCATTAAGCTTGGCGAAGCCACCAACAGAGAAGGCAACGACCGAGGCGCCACTTCCTCTAGGAGTAGGAACGCGTATGTTCACTTTTTCAATATCAGGAAATCACCGTTGATCGCTACTGCGGTTGTCACCAACCTTGAACCCTCTCAGAAGCACTTGGTTTGTCTTCATTCATTTGATCTCAGCATAGTATCTGCCAAAATCAAAACATGCATTATTCCTGGTTACATGTTTCCTATAATCAGCTGTCTCTTCAATTCTGGATCACTATTTTTCCCAGCATTAAAGTTGTAAGTAGAAAATAATCAAAATACCATTCTCTCTCTCTCTCTCTCTCTCTTCAGATTAACAAAGAATCTTCCAAACATTACATAAACGTCGTCTTTAGATGCTATAGTCAGCCAGCAGGTAGTGACACTGTCATGTACGAGAGTTTACAACAAACAATACAGGATGAAGCCTCCATCATTTTTGGGGATTTCACTGTTCCAGAAATCAGCTGGCACACTATCTCGGGTGCACAGAATGAATCTGCTAGCCTCATCAACTTTATCATAGACAATTTTCTGTACAAAACCGTCACCGAGTCAACGAGGGAAGTTAGTATACTTGATTTAGTTCTTGCAACCCAGGAGTTCTTAGTAACTAGTACCCATGGCCATAACATGATTAGGTTCGACGTAAATATCAAAGACGACTCCATGAAATCAGTATTATTGCCTCCAGCTTTAAAAGGGCGTATTATAATGGGCTGCTGACGCATCAGAGTCTAACTCTCGTTGGTTCATGCCCAGAAGAATATGGGCCAGTTTGAAGCGTCAGTTTATGCACCATCAAGTCATTCATTCCCATGCACAACAGAAACGATGAAATCGACAACAAACGTGAATGGTACCCATAAGATACTGCAGGAGATATACGGCGCAGAAATAAACACTATAAGCTTCAAAATATTGACAATAACCCAAATATTGCAGAACAATATAATACAACCAGAAGGCAAGTGAAAGGCTTTACCAAAAAAGCCAAGGGAGAATACGAAGTGAGTATTGCAAGAGACAGTAACAAAGATCCTAAAAGATTTCATAGATATATCAATAATATGAAACATATAAGGAGTGGAATAGGGCCCTTTATAAATGAGGATGGGAACCCATTTGAGAGGATAACTAAATAGTTAATTTCATCTAATTTCATTTTGTCGAGATGAAGCTCAAATGATGTGAAGCAACAGCCGCGAGCTTTCATGTCATCAACACTATTAAGATAGCGACCTAAGTACCATATAAAACTAAGGCAGAGGAATCCAGTGGAATTCAAACAAAATCAGGAAAATCATTGAAAGTTTAAGTAAACCTAAACCGATAGCGATGTGATCAGGGAAATTAGATTTTCATTGTGTAGGATAGGAGGGTATAGATATTGAGCAGCAAATAACGGATCAGCAAATGAAAGGGAACAATTCAAAAGTCGATCTAGGAATGTGACACACAATCTGATAAAATCAAACCATGATGGAATGGAATGGATCTTTTCACAATCACTGATGTTGAGGCACAAGCAGTCCAGATCATATTATGAAAGCACTACTTCTTCCAATGTGGAAATACACGAAGATAAGAATAACACAACGAGAGAAGACGGTAGTAGACTGAACACCTTGAACTTTCGTTTCGATAACGTAAAGTCGCAGTTGAAATGAGAATGAAATTTCACGAATAGTGAATAAACACAATTCTTTTCTTACGAAAGACTAAATCAAATAGCAGTACAAGCGTGTTAGGTAAACATCATATATGACAATAAGATTTGAAAATTGTAACAAAAACACAGAACACTTGATTGATAAGTATCATATACGTAAAGGCCAAACTCAACCACGGTCATAGTATATATCAAGTTATATTACATGTTTTCATTACGTACTATATATCACAAATCATATTTTCAAAGAGAATGGGTACTGTTTTTCCTTGACTTTGCAGAGGCAGATGTTAATGTAAACTACATCATTTTGTTGAGAAATTAGTGAAACAATACATCAAAGATGAAATAGGAATTGGGTCATTATTGCTCCCTCAATTTAACTCACCCAATTTTAAAACGGCAGTCAAACCCTATTCACTATTTCCTCATTTCATGTGATTCAGAGATAGTGGGTTGTATTCAAACGCAACAGGAGTTTTTAGGTTCTCTTTGAATTAGCTTTTCACCACATTTCATTTGAGATCCCTATGAACTAGATCCCCTATGTGCTCGCCACATTTTGATTAAGACCATTATAAACTAGATCCCCTTGTGCCTGTTATTTACAAAAGCTTTCCAACGTCGCTGTTTATCAACAGTTAATGCAACCCATTCATCTCATTCAGGCCAGTGTGTTGGTTCTTCACCAAGCCTCAAGTAAAGGCACCTTGTACTAAGACTCGCTGCAGATCACCCAGGCTCACCCATTACTTTAACACTGCAGCTCGTGCAGTCTGAATATTGAATCCTCACCTGCAGCTCATCCAAGTTCACTGAGAACAGATTTCTCAAGAGCTTTCCCAAGTCCGTAGTACAGATATACATTATTACGTTCACAAGAGGTCACTGTACTAGTCCTTCATAACGGTTAACACTGATAATTGTGTGCAGGCCCCTCACTACAACTTATCTAAAGCAACTATAAACTTCTCCCATTCACCATCACTTTTTTGTAACCCTAACTGCACATGCTCGAAAGCCACACTTAAGAATAATGTATCGACTTTTCAGCGCACTCCTTGAGCTACAATTCATTAGTTCCTTAGAGTTGTCCAATTAAGATCAATGTTTACTAGGTGTGTTTGACGATTATAAGATATTCTCCCAAAATCTATTTATGCAGATAACCAAAAAAACTGAGTCAATTAGAAAATTATCTTCCAAAGTAGTAAACAGTAAGCAGAGGCTGGTGTAGTGTTAAAACTTTAAAAGCAGTCGTTTGGTTTTACAAAAGAGTCAAGAAATACTAGTTATTTCTCAATCCAGTGCATGAAACAATATCTTTCAATAGAATCCGTGTCAAAGGTATTTTCTCATGTTTCGTCAGTTTTGCTATCTATTTGCTTGTATTTTTCCCAGTGCCATGTTGCATGTATCGGGTGCTTGAAGGTGCATAATGAGTAGGGTGGTGGCGGAACGAGAGAGAGCCAGGTTAGGCAGAGACATGACCCAGCAACAGCTGCATCGATCCCCGGGCCACGCACGCCCCGAATTACGCTCCTAGCATGGCGCTGGCCTAACTTCATTCTTAAAGCTGAGTTAAGAGAATTGTTGTCGTGGCTCTGACGATAGTAGTATGTTGGTAATGGGGGTAACTCTTGTGCTGTTCGTATTGATGGGGTGACTGCCGTTCCTAGTAGTGATGATGGCAGCAGAGAAAGGTGTTGATGGTGGCAGTGGTGCTGGTGGTCATGATGATGTCAGCAGTATTCGTAATGGTTGGTGTGTTCATGCTGATAGTAGTAGTGATGGCAGTAATGATGTTAACAATAGTTTGTTAATGCTGGTATTTTCGGAGTTGGGATGGTGATTTATTGACACTAGTATTGTTGCTAGTGAAAGCAGTTATGATGGTGAGAGCGGCATTAGTAGCGCTGTGGGTGTTGAGAGTTGTTGGAATGGTTGTGCTAATAGAGATGCTGAGTCACTGTTGTGTTATCAGTAATAGTTGTTTTATTTATTGCGACGGTAGCAGAGATGGGGTGGCGAGTGCGTCTCCATTTTGAATACTGTGTTCAGTTATAGTTGTCTTACTCGACAATAGAATTTGACTACCAAAATAATTCGAGGCCTAAGAACCAAATCCTACGAGAGCCGACTAAACGAATTACGTTATTTAGCTTAGAATAAAGAAGGTTAAGAGGTGATCTAACACAAGTATTTATAATCATTTGAATCTTCGATAATCATTAGTCTAACTAGCAACTTAAGGATAGGTTGGTATGATTTCACTTGTAGTAGTGGAAATTAACTCGCTGGCCAAAGTCTTACCTCGAATGAGGCGACGTACATTTTCTTCAACATAAATGCCAACATATGGAAAAATTTGCCAATTAGGCTAGTTGAAAAACAGTATCAAAGATACGTTTAAAGATTTCCAGCAGCACCCCCCCCCCCCCCACACACACACACACACACACACACACACACACTTTTAGTCGCCTTGTATGACACGCGGGGAATACGTGGGAAGTTTTCTTTCTCCCCTATCCCCTCCATCAAACCACCTCACACCACAAATTATCCACAAACATCTCATTTCCAGCGCATTCATCCTCCTTCGCACAACCCTATCTATAGCCCACGCCTCGCAACCATATAACATTGTTGGAACCGCTATTCCTTCAAACATACCCATTTTCGCTTTCCAAGATAATGTTCTCGCCTTCCACACATTTTTCAACGCTCCCAGAACTTTCGCCCCCTATCCCACCCTGTGACTCAATTCCGCTTCCATGGTTCCATCCGCTGTTAAATTCATTCCCAGATATCTAAAACACTTCACTTCCTCCAGTTTTTCTCCATTCAAACTTACCTTCCAGTTGACTTGTCCCTCAATCCTACTGCATCTAATAACCTTGCTCTCATTCACATTTACTCTCAGCTTTCTTTTCTCACACACTTTATAATATATATATATATATATACATTTTTTCTTTTTTTTTTTTTTTTTGCTTTGTCGCTGTCTCCCGCGTTTGCGAGGTAGCGCAAGGAAACAGACGAAGGAAATGGCCTAACCCACCCCCATACACATGTATATACATACACGTCCACACACGCAAATATACATACCCATACATCTCAATGTACACATATATATATACACACACAGACACATACATATATACACATGCACACAGTTCACACTGTCTGCCTTTATTCATTCCCATCGCCACCTCGCCACACATGGAATAACATCCCCCTCCCCCCTCGTGTGTGCGAAGTAGCGCTAGGAAAAGACAACAAAGGCCCCATTCGTTCACACTCGGTCTCTAGCTGTCATGCAATAATGCCAGAAACCACAGCCCCCTTTCCACATCCAGGCCCCACAGAACTTTCCATGGTTTACCCCAGACGCTTCACATGCCCTGATTCACTCCATTGACAGCACGTCGACCCCGGTATACCACATCGATCCAATTCACTCTATTCCTTGCCCGCCTTTCACCCTCCTGAATGTTCAGGCCCCGATCACTCAAAATCTTTTTCACTCCATCTTTCCACCTCCAATTTGGTCTCCCACTTCTCGTTCCCTCCGCCTCCGACACATATATCCTCTTGGTCAATCTTTCCTCACTCATTCTCCTCACTCATATATATATATATATGTATATTATATATATATATTATCATTACATTTGATCGCTGTTTCCCGTGTTAGGGAGGTAGCGCCAGGAAACAGACGAAGAAAGACCCATCCACTCATATGCACATACATATACACACATACATATACATGCATGTGCATATTAACATATATATGCATATACATACATGCATATGAATACATACACATGTACATTATCTATACTTGCTTGCATTTATCCATTTCCGGCACCACCCTGCCTCACAGGAAACAGCATCGCTACCTCCTGTGTCAGTGAGGTAGCGCCAGGAAACAAACAAAGAAAGGCCACATTCGTTCACACTCACTCTCTAGCTGTCATGAGTGATGCACTGAAACCACATCTCCCAACCCACATCTAGGCCCCACAGACCTTTCCATGGTTTACCCCAGACGTTTCACATGCCCTGGTTCAGTCTATTGACAGCACGTCGACTTCAGTACACCACATCGTTCCAATTCACCCTATTCCGTGCAAGGCTTTTACACCCCTCCCTCTCTAAGTTCAGGCCCCGATCGCTCAAAATCTTTTTCACTTCATCCTTCCACCTCCAATTCGGTCCCTCGCTTCTCCTTGTTCCCTCCACATTCTCCTGGCACAGGAGGGAGTATTCATCTGCCCTTAAAGCAGTTGAAGAGCCTCGCAAGTGTGTGCGACATCTTTGTTAGCGTGCCTGCCTGAGACATTGGACAACGAACAACAGATGATGAACCTGGACAAGGGACAGAAGTAACGGCAGCTGTCTCGGCTGGTTGAAGGTTTAATTAAACGTGGGGAATAGATGCTGCGCCGGACGGATCTTTAATTAAAACTTGGTCTAATTTAGACTGTCCTTCATTTATTGAGGAGATATTTTTGTAATTCCTAGGTTAGTTACGAGAATGATGAAAATATTTGGTAAATAAGAACTAACTGAGCATCACTATATTAGACGGAATATGATCATAACAGAACAGAAAAAGTGAATTATTTGTTAAGGGGAAACAAAGAAAAAGGTGCACATAAGTCTAAATACAAATATAAAGATGAACCATGTGCTTCAGCATGGATATCTGAGTGTAATTCTAAGGAAAGAAACTTATTCATTGCAACACACCACTCCTAACTTCCTTGCAGTCAAGGATAGGAATAAAAAAGACGTCATTAGCAGCTTGTAATTGCAAAATATCTCTTTCTGAGCGGAGTAGTAAACTCCGCTTTTAAACTCACACCTCAACTAACCTTGTCCAACCAACCTGAAAACCTGAAAACTTTGTTCACATTAATTCTCAACATTCTCCCTTCACCAACTCTCCCAGACCCAGACACCAACTTCTGTAGTTTCTCACTCGAATCTGCCACTAGTGCCGTGCCATCAGCAAACAACTGACTCACCTACCACCCCCTGCAGACTGCATACCTCCCAATCTATCCAAGACCCACTCACCCATACAACTTACCAGGTACATTCAACAAGCTTATATCTCTGTAATTCAAACGATCTCTTTTCTCCCCATTCCCTATGTATAATGACAAAGGCCAAAGGTCACTAGTGTCACAGATGTGGTGATTATAAAGGTGTGATGAAGATTACCTTTGACCTGATTGGTAAATGTGGTGAAGATGAGGGGTTTATTGGAGATGTACTGCAGTGAAGGTAAGGGTGTACTGGAGATCTAGTGTAGTGAAAATGAGAGCGCAGGGAAAATGTTCATTGATGTCGAGCATGGAGTAAAGAGAAAGTGTCATGAAGACAAACCAGTGTCTTCGAGCATGTGGTGCAGATGCGTTTTTGCAAGTGACGTAAGATTCATTTGTAAAAGGTAATGTGAAAATACATTTGTCAATGGTGATGCTTAAATGAATTCTTCAAGGATGAAGTGAAGATGCATTTGTCTAGGGTGAAGTGTTTTAAGGTTTATAAGGGGTTAATTAATGATGTGTTATGGCAAATATGACTATAAATGAGGTAGGACATGACGCGTTTGCCTGACAATGTTAAAGTCCCTATTTCTTTTCTCATCTTTTTTCTAATCCTAAGTGTAGATGGAAATGAAGTCATTAACTATCGTTAATGTTATCAGATTAATTGTTTTGTGAGTTGTTGCAAACAAACGTACTGTTTTTAGGCTATAATCATTTCGGTTTGAATAGCAAAGAGAAATCACGGCTTTGCCCTACAATGATTAGTTCTTTGACGTCACGGGTAGTAGAAGAGAATTTATTATCAACCAAAGAAACTAAACCTTTCAATATAATCTCTATACTCCTCATGATAGTTTACATACCTAACACTGTAGGTGTTTATCTATCTGCCAATCATATATATGTATATATATGAGTTTGAATGGAGAAAAACTGGAGGAAGTGAAGTGTTTTAGATATCTGGGAGTGGATCTGGCAGCGGATGGAACCATGGAAGCGGAAGTGGATCATAGGGTGGGGGAGGGGGCGAAAATTCTGGGGGCCTTGAAGAATGTGTGGAAGTCGAGAACATTATCTCGGAAAGCAAAAATGGGTATGTTTGAAGGAATAGTGGTTCCAACAATGTTGTATGGTTGCGAGGCGTGGGCTATGGATAGAGTTGTGCGCAGGAGGATGGATGTGCTGGAAATGAGATGTTTGAGGACAATGTGTGGTGTGAGGTGGTTTGATCGAGTGAGTAACGTAAGGGTAAGAGAGATGTGTGGAAATAAAAAGAGCGTGGTTGAGAGAGCAGAAGAGTGTGTTTTGAAATGGTTTGGGCACATGGAGAGAATGAGTGAGGAAAGATTGACCAAGAGGATATATGTGTCGGAGGTGGAGGGAACGAGGAGAAGAGGGAGACCAAATTGGAGGTGGAAAGATGGAGTGAAAAAGATTTTGTGTGATCGGGGCCTGAACATGCAGGAGGGTGAAAGGAGGGCAAGGAATAGAGTGAATTGGAGCGATGTGGTATACCGGTGTTGACGTGCTGTCAGTGGATTGAATCAAGGCATGTGAAGCGTCTGGGGTGAACCATGGAAAGCTGTGTATGTATGTATATTTGCGTGTGTGGACGTATGTATATACATGTGTATGGGGGGGGGTTTGGGCCATTTCTTTCGTCTGTTTCCTTGCGTTACCTCGCAAACGCGGGAGACAGCGACAAAGTATAATAAAATAAAATATATATATATATATATATATATATATATATATATATATATATATATATATATATATAAAGGAGGATGGATGTGCTGGAAATGAGATGTTTGAGGACAATGTGTGGTGTGAGGTGGTTTGATCGAGTAAGTAACGTAAGGGTAAGAGAGATGTGTGGAAATAAAAAGAGCGTGGTTGAGAGAGCAGAAGAGTGTGTTTTGAAATGGTTTGGGCACATGGAGAGAATGAGTGAGGAAAGATTGACCAAGAGGATATATGTGTCGGAGGTGGAGGGAACGAGGAGAAGAGGGAGACCAAATTGGAGGTGGAAAGATGAAGTGGAAAAGATTTTGTGTGATCGGGGCCTGAACATGCAGGAGGGTGAAAGGAGGGCAAGGAATAGAGTGAATTGGAGCGATGTGGTATACCGGGGTTGACGCGCTGTCAGTGGATTGAATCAGGGCATGTGAAGCGTCTGGGGTAAACCATGGAAAGCTGTGTAGGTATGTATATTTGCGTGTGTGGACGTATGTATATACATGTGTATGGGGGTGGGTTGGGCCATTTCTTTTGTCTGTTTCCTTGCGCTACCTCGCAAACGCGGGAGACAGCGACAAAAAAAAAAATATATAATATATACACACACACATATATATATTGGAAAGGATCACAATTTTCGGCGTGATCAAGTATATTCCTATGAGTCCACAGGGAAAATTAAACACGATAAGTTCCCAAGCGCACTTTCGTGTAATAATCACATCATCAGGGGAGACACAATGATGTGATTATTACACGAAAGTGCACTTGGGAACTTATCGTGTTTGATTTTCCCCATGGACTCATAGGGTGTTTTGAAATGGTTTGGGCACATGGAGAGAATGAGTGAGAAAAGATTGACCAAGAGGATATGTGTGTCGGAGGTGAAGGGAACGAGGAGAAGTGGGAGACCAAATTGGAGGTGGAAAGATGGAGTGAAAACGATTTTGTGTGATCGGGGCCTGAAGATGCAGGAGGGTGAAAGGAGGGCAAGGAATAGAGTGAATTGGATCGATGTGGTATACCGGGGTTGACGTGCTGTCAGTGGATTGAATCAGGGCATGTGAAGCGTCTGGGGTAAACCATGGAAAGTTGTGTGGGGCCTGGATGTGGAAAGGGAGCTGTGGTTTCGGGCATTATTGCGTGGCAGCTAGAGACTGAGTGTGAACGAATGGGGCCTTTGTTGTCTTTTCCTAGTGCTACCTCGCACACATGAGGGGGGAGGGGGAAGGTATTCCATGTGTGGCGAGGTGGCGATGGGAGTGAATGGGGGCAGACAGTGTCAATTGTGTGCATGGGTATATATGTATGTGTCTGTGTATGTATATATATGTGTACATTGAGATGTATAGGTATGTGTATTTGCGTGTGTGGACGTGTGTGTGTATATATTGTGTATGGGGGTGGGTTGGGCCATTTCTTTCGTCTGTTTCCTTGCGCTACCTCGCAAACGCGGGAGACAGCGACAAAGCAAAATAAAAAAATAATAAAAAATATATATATATATATATATGTATATATATATATATATATATATATATATATATATATATATATATATATACATACCTTTTCTTTTAATTTTCCAAAAGAAGGAACAGAGAAGGGAGTTAGGTGAGGATATTCACTCTAAGGCCCAGTCCTCTGTTCTAAACGCTACCTCGCTAACGCGGGAAATGGCGAATAGTATAAAAAAAGAAAATATATATATATATATATATATATATATATATATATATATATATATATATATATATATATATATTCTACATATTTACATATTTATATATTCATATATATCATATATATATTTTATCCTTGGGGATAGGGTAGAAAGAATACATCCCACGTATTCCCTGCGTGTCGTAGAAGGCGAGTAAAAGGGGAGGGAGCGGGGGGCCGGAAATCCTCCCCTCTCATTTTTTTTTTTTTTTTTTTCCAAATGAAGGAACAGACAAGGGGGCCAGGTGAGGATATTCCATCAAAGGCACAGTTCTCTGTTCTTAACGCTACCTCGCTAACGCGGGAAATGGCGAATAATTTGAAAGAAAAAAGAAATATATACTTCCCACGTATTCCCTGTGTGTCGTAGAAGGCGACTAAAAGGGGAGGGAGCGGGTGGCTGGAATCCTCCCCTCTTTTTTTTTTTTTTTTAATTTTCCAAAAGAAGGAACAGAAAAGAGGCCCAGCCCTCTGTTCTGAACGCTACCTCGCTAACGCGGGAAATGGCGAACAGTATGAAAAAGAACATATATATATATATATATATATATATATATATATATATATATATATATATATATATATATTTTTTTTTTTTTTTTTCTTCTTTTTTTTTATACTTTGTCGCTGTCTCCCGCGTTTGCGAGGTAGCGCAAGGAAACAGACGAAAGAAATGCCCCCCCCCCCATACACATGTATATACATACGTCCACACATGCAAATATACATACCTACACAGTTTTCCATGGTTTACCCCAGACGCTTCACATGCCTTGATTCAATCCACTGACAGCACGTCAGCCCCGGTATACCACATCGCTCCAACTCACTCTATTCCTTGCCCTCCTTTCACCCTCCTGCATGTTCAGGCCCCGATCACACAAAATCTTTTTCACTCCATCTTTCCACCTCCAATTTGGTCTCCCTCTTCTCCTCGTTCCCTCCACCTCCGACACATATATCCTCTTGGTCAATCTTTCCTCACTCACTCTCTCCATGTGGCCAAACCACTTCAAAACACCCTCTTCTGCTCCCTCAACCACGCTCTTTTTATTTCCACACATCTCTCTTACCCTTACGTTACTCACTCGATCAAACCACCTCACACCACACATTGTCCTCAAACATCTCATTTCCAGCACATCCATCCTCCTGCGCACAACTCTATCCATAGCCCACGCCTCGCAACCATACAACATTGTTGGAACCACTATTCCTTCAAACATACTCATTTTTGCTTTCCGAGATAATGTTCTCGACTTCCACACATTCTTCAAGGCCCCCAGAATTTTCGCCCCCTCCCCCACCCTATGATCCACTTCCGCTTCCATGGTTCCATCCGCTGCCAGATCCACTCCCAGATATCTAAAACACTTTTTTTTTCATACATATTCGCCATTTCCCGCATTAGCGAGGTAGCGTTAAGAACAGAGGAGTGAGTCTTTGAGGGAATATCCTCAATTGGCTCCCTTCTCTGTTCCTTCTTTTGGAAAATTAAAACGGAAGGGGAGGATTTCCAGCCCCCCGCTCCCTCCCCTTTTAGTCGCCTTCTACGACACGCAGGGAATACGTGGGAAGTATTCTTTCTCCGCTATCCCCACGGATATATATATATATATATATATATATATATATATATATTCGCCATTTCCTGCGATAGCCTTATAGGGAAAAATCATCACTTGGCTCCCGTTACCGTTGCTTCATCTGGAAAAGTAAAACGATTTTCATTATTTCTTTATCTGCACTACATACTTATTTTGCCTTAATTCTATCTTCACGGTATCCTTATATTTAATAAGTTACGTCGAGGGCTGTCCCTCGGTCAGCCTTGAACATAGATTTCAGAAATTTGCACTCTCTATATTCTGCAATTTCTGTAATATTTCAACTTTGTATATATTTAGCTGAATGGCTGCCTAAATTCAACTAACCGTTATTTACGTATCTGAATATGAATTCATTTATTCATATATTCATTTAACGTGTAATTATCAATACGTAGAAATTAAACATCACAGATATGATTTATTGATGATATTGAGAAATATATTCATAAAGTTACGTGTTTCTTCCAGTTTGAAAAGGGGCATATATAAATAAAACTCAAATCTTCCATTATCCTTGTGAATTAGGGAAAAGCAAACATGTTTAAAGAAAATACTGTTTATTCCTCACAAGAGTGGGCGGCGGTAAGGCCCCCCACCCGAAAGCCTCATCCAGTCATGCTCAACTTTGTACCTCTTGTCTTTTCAATTGTTTAAACTCTGCAAGTAGTCATCATATAGTACTTTGACATCTGCAGCACAATACAATTGTAACACTTTGTCTTCCTGATATCAACTAGTCAGACATTTTGGCCAGATTTATAGGCTTGTATCAATAATAAAAGAATCAATATACCTACTGGGTTCGGGAAGCGTGCAATCAACTCCTAGCTTCACAAAGTGGAGTCATGGGATGCTATGGACATTGCTTTGGTTATCTGGGGAAATGTGGCAATTTGTCTTCACGTACTGTATGAAAGGTTTTCGAGGATTTGGTATATCTATAGGTTGTACTAGGATGTTTTAGTATCCGAATTTGAGTAGGAGTACCATATACTGTCAAAGAAAGGCCGTGGTAAAATATAGAAACTATCATAATTATTGCAAGACACGGTGATCCATGTGGGATGAAGGATCGTCGTGACGATGACAGTTGGAAGAAGAGGATCACGTTACAGTGGTTGGGAAAGTTACTAGTTTGTTGTGACGCTGACAGAGGTAGAGGAAGGGGATACGGTCAGAGTGGTTGAGAAATGTTACCAGGTCGTGTTGACAATGACAGAGGTAGAGGAAGGGGATATGGTCAGAGTGGTTGAGAAAGGTTACGAGGATCATATCACATTGATTTGGGAAAGGAAACATGGTCATGGTGGTTGGTTGGTTAGGTAACGTCACGGGTAGTAATAAGAGGCAGCAGCTCTCCAACATCTCCCCGTCTCCCCTTGAAGAGACATCGGAGGCAGCCAGCCAAGCACAGCACAAGGTCGGGCCACGCCCATATCACAGAATCCTTCTACCTTCACAATTTGCCGGACATACAAGCACCAACCTCAACTTTTAAGACATAAACTACTTCAAGTGTCCTTCCTGGAGAGCCCTTTTACTAACTATGAATCTCGTGTGTGTCACGCGAAGTGTACCACCTGAAATGTATCACTTGGTGTGCCTGAAAGTGAATTTATCATGAGTATCATCCAGGGTACGTCAAGTATCATTTGCAGTGTCACCCTGAGTGCTTTACCTGGAGTGTATCACTTTTGTATCACCTACTGTATATTACCTATGTATTATTGGTGTCTATTACTTGCGTATTACCTGATATCTATCATATATATCACCTGGTGTATATTACTTGTGTATCAACTAGTGCATATTACCTGTATACCGCTTGATGCAAATTTCTCGTGTATCATTTGGTGTATATTACCTGTGTATCACCTTGTGTATATCATATATAACCTGGTAAATATTGTGCAATCCCTGGGGTATATTACCTGTGCGTCACATGATGTATATTTTTGGAGTGGTTATAATCCAAACTGTATTTCTTGGAATGCATATGGTAATATGTATTATATGAGTGGGGAAAAAATCTGATACACGCACTTCTATATATTACTGTGTGATATGTCTGACGATGTCTTGGTCTCTCCTACAGTGCATGGCAGAACAGATCAAAATTCCATCTTACTCTTTTCTCCCCAAGCATCTTGTTTAGGAATACAGGACGTACAGAGGCACACATGCAAGTAGTATTCAGCCTCATAGTCAAGAGGCAAAAAATCTTTGAATGTATCAAAGAACAATGTTTTTCTAGTCCTTTAGGACTTACACTTTTTGGGATCCTTTAATATTCTATGGTATAAATCAACATATATATATATGAAGTGCCCCTGTGAATTCAGGAAATGAGACTCATTCCATTTTTACAGAATTTCAGTGTTTCTTGGTAAGACTGAACGATTATGTTTTCTCAGAATTTGGATGATTCATGGATTGCTAATTTTACTGCATCCACAACTAGATTTTTTTTAAGTCCTTCCTATAAAGTACATGTGATGGGCTTACTATGATTTGATGTAATGAACAGACAATGTTCATCGTCACTGATCCCTAATTGTCCAGCTTATTTACAGTGAGAGCCTCCATGAGGTGGCCTTACCCGGAGAGTCGTGTGAGTCATCCCTCTGGCACGCACGTGCCAAATTCATGAGTGATGGTGACCTGGCCATGGGTCACCTAGAGGGTGCGGTTCGGGAATCCACCTCTGTGGAGGTGTCGTCGTCAAGGCCATCTCCTTCCTCGATTTCCCAGATAAATCTTACAGACGACCCTATTGACTCCTGCCGATGGCTCAGGCGAGGGTGCCGGAAGGGGTTGGCGTAGCCGTGCATCTCGGGCTGATTGTTACTAGCATCATAACTCTCTTCTTCGCTTTCCAAGAAAAGTGAGCGCTGACCCCCAGGTTGGTGGAAGCGCCCTGCTACTGCTTCATCATCTCCATCCTCGTGTGCGCTTCGCCTGGTGATGGTTCCGCCGCTGTCGGTAGATACAGTCGAATAGCGCCTCATCGGCCACCGTTGGATGCCACCACTCAAAACTGACGAGTTAGTGGAAGCAAGAGAGTCGCTCCTTGTCGTGACTGAGCCGTTAGACATCCTTGGTCTTGTCCACCTGACGGAGGGGTTGGAGGGCCGATGGTGGCGGTAACAGTCGTTCAACAAAGGATCATCGGAAGACGCTGAAGAAGCTGAGTCCTGACGTAGACACTGGCGGCAACGAGAAGACGGTCGGTCCATTGGTGTTAGTTTAAAGGATACAGTACTTTCACGACGAGGGCTGCTAGTGCGCCGTTGCTCCAATGGCAGTGGCGAAGTCACAGGTCTCCCATTTCGTAGCGAACACACTAATTGATTATGGCCACAAGCGCCGCACTCAGCAGCATAACTATATAGAGAGGCTGTGTCGGGCTCGATAATCCTGACGGGAGTTGGGGTATGACCATTACCCAGCTTTGGATGAAGGGACGAGCGAGAGAAGGATGGTGTGGCGGGGCTTGGCGGACGCCACCAACAAATTATTTTCAGCACCTCTTTACTTGCGGTTTCGTTACGGTATACGTAAATAAATGGACTAGTGCAAGAGGACGACAGTGCAATGTAAATTACTACTTCGTCAGCGTATGGAATATCTTTTGTCCATCCACCAGCTTCAAATATTTTGAAAATATAATATGGCATCCATGACGTCACGAAAGAAGCTATAACGATGACGGCAGTCTTTACAGCGCGCCCTTCCTCACGGAAGAAGAGCGAGGAGAACGGTGTGTTGGAGGAGCGGCGCCGATGTAGGCGTGTTTTGCACCTGACAGAGTTGTGGTTACCGGAGTCTGGGGTGGAGGGACAATCCGGTATAATGATCTCGGCTGGGTTATGGCCAAGACTATGGCGCCTCGTGCGGGCGGAGTTACGCTGCGCTGCCCTATACATCCGCACATATATCCAACACAGCACAAACAGTGGAACTAGGAATCCACACAATGCCAGCAGTACTGCGTAATATAATCCAAACTTAATTGGTACTGCTGACACCACGTCCTGACCTGTAGGAGTAGAAGTGAAATAAATGACAAAAATATAGTTTGGATTGCACTAGGAGTAGAGCGCAATTAGATATCTGGGAAGTGTCTATAGTAAGATAATCAACGGCTAAAAACATGAACCAAAAACAAAGGGTTTCCCATACAGAGAAAATTAGCATGTGAAATCAATCTAGAAAACAATAAAGATTCAACTAGAAATAAAGTGACAGTATGGTAAATTCTTTATTGCAGTTATATTTCTAGAGGGAAGTGCTTCATTTTTGTCTACATCCTATTTCGGGCACAAATCATTCCAATTCACTCTATTCCTTGCACGCCTTTCACCCTTCTGCGTGTTCAGGACCGATCGCTCAAAATTTTTTTCACTCCATCTTTCCACCTCCGATTTGGTCTCCCACTTCTCGTTCCCTCCACCTGTGACTTATCCTCTTTGTCAATCTTTCCTCACTCATTCTCTCCATAAGACCAAACTATTTCAAAAAACCCTCTTCTGCTCTCTCAACCACACTCTTTTTATTACCACACATCTACCCTTTCATTACTTACTCGATCAAACCAACTCAAACAACATATTGTCCTCGAACATCTCATTTCCAACACATCCACCCTCCTCCGCACAACTCTATCTGTAACCCACGTCTCGCAACCATATAATATTGTTGGAACCACTATTCCTTCAAACATACCCATTTTTGCTTTCTGAGATAATGTTCTCACCTTCCATACAATTTTCAACGCTCCCAGAACTTTCGCCCCCCTCCCCCACCCTGTGCTTCAATTCCGGTTCCATGGTTCCATCCACTGCCAAATCCACTCTCAGACATCGAAGACACTTCACTTCCTCCAGTTTTTCTCCATTCAAACTTACCCCCCAGTTGACTTGTCCCTCAACCCTTCTGTACCTAATAACCTCAGTCTTATCACACTTACTCTCAGCTCTCTTTTTTCACATACTTTACCAAACTCAGTCATCAGCTTCTGCAGTTTCTCACCCAAATCAGCCAACAGCGCTGTATCATCAGCGAACAACACCTGACTCACTTCCCAAGCTCTCTCATCCACAACAGACTGCATACTTACCCCTCTCTCCAAAACTCTTGCATTTACCTCCCTAACAACCCCATCCGTACACAAACAACCATGGAGGCATCACGCACCCCTGCCGCAAACTGACATTATATATATATATATATTGAAAAGGACCACAATTTTGCGCGTGATTAAGATATTCCTATGACTCTTGTTTCATTTTTCCCGTGGACTCGTAGGAATATATATATATATATATATATATATATATATATATATATATATATATATATATATATATATATATATATATATATATTATAAATATTGTGTAAATGAATTATACATTTCCTTTTTTCCATAGCCAGAGGTTGAACCATTATGTGACATTCATTTTTTTTCATTCATTTCAAGCTAGAAGTTTCAGTTTACTAAATTGTTTCTTACATTTTTCATATGTATATATATGTATGTGTGTGTGTGTGTATATGTGCGCATGTATGTGTATGTGTGTGTGTATATATATATGTATATCATCCCTGGGGATAGGGGTGAAAGAATACTTCCCACGTATTCCTCGCGTGTCGTAGAAAGCGACTAGAGGGGACGGGAGCGGGGGGCCAGAAATCCTCCCCTCCTTGTATTAACTTTCTAAAATGGGAAACAGAAGAAGGAGTCACGCGGGGAGTGCTCATCCTCCTCGAAGGCTCAGAGTGGGGTGCCTAAATGTGTGTGGATGTAACCAAGATGTGAAAAAAGGAGAGATAGGTAGTATGTTTGAGGAAAGGAACCTGGATGTTTTGGCTCTGAGTGAAACAAAGCTCAAGGGTAAAGGGGAAGAGTGGTTTGGGAATGTCTTGGGAGTAAAGTCAGGGGTTAGTGAGAGGACAAGAGCAAGGGAAGGAGTAGCAATACTCCTGAAACAGGAGTTGTGGGAGTATGTTATAGAGTGTAAGAAAGTAAATTCTCGATTAATATGGGTAAAACTGAAAGTTGATGGAGAGAGGTGGGTGATTATTGGTGCATATGCACCTGGGCATGAGAAGAAAGATCAAGAGAGGCAAGTGTTTTGGGAGCAGCTGAATGAGTGTGTTAGTGGTTTTGATGCACGAGACCGGGTTATAGTGATGGGTGATTTGAATGCAAAGGTGAGTAATGTGGCAGTTGAGGGAATAATTGGTATACATGGGGTGTTCAGTGTTGTAAATGGAAATAGTGAAGAGCTTGTAGATTTATGTGCTGAAAAAGGACTGATGATTGGGAATACCTGGTTTAAAAAGCGAGATATACTTAAGTATACTTATGTAAGTAGGAGAGATGGCCAGAGAGCGTTATTGGATTACGTGTTAATTGACAGGCGTGCGAAAGAGAGACTTTTGGATGTTAATGTGCTGAGAGGTGCAACTGGAGGGATGTCTGATCATTATCTTGTGGAGGCTAAGGTGAAGATTTGTATGGGTTTTCAGAAAAGAAGAGTGAATGGTGGGGTGAAGAGGGTGGTGAGAGTAATTGAGCTTGAGAAGGAGACCTGTGTGAGGAAGTACCAGGAGAGACTGAGTACAGAATGGAAAAAGGTGAGAACAATGGAAGCAAGGGGAGTGGGGGAGGAATGGGATGTATCTAGGGAATCAGTGATGGATTGCGCAAAAGATGCTTGTGGCATGAGAAGAGTGGGAGGTGGGTTGATTAGAAAGGGTAGTGAGTGGTGGGATGAAGAAGTAAGAGTATTAGTGAATGAGAAGAGAGAGGCATTTGGACGATTTTTGCAGGGAAAAAATGCAATTGAGTGGGAGATGTATAAAAGAAAGAGACAGGAGGTCAAGAGAAAGGTGCAAGAGGTGAAAAAAAGGGCAAATGAGAGTTGGGGTGAGAGTATCATTAAATTTTAGGGAGAATAAAAAGATGTTCTGGAAGGAGGTAAATAAAGTGCGTAAGACAAGGGAGCAAATGGGAACTTCAGTGAAGGGCGCAAATGGGGAGGTGATAACAAGTAGTGGTGATGTGAGAAGGAGATGGAGTGAATATTTTGAAGGTTTGTTGAATGTGTTTGATGATAGAGTGGCAGATATAGGGTGTTTTGGTCGAGGTGGTGTGCAAAGTGAGAGGGTTAGGGAAAATGATTTGGTAAACAGAGAAGAGGTAGTGAAAGCTTTGCGGAAGATGAAAGCCGGCAAGGCAGCAGGTTTGGATGGTATTGCAGTGGAATTTATTAAAAAAGTGGGTGACTGTATTGTTGACTGGTTGGTAAGGTTATTTAATGTATGTGTGACTCATGGTGAGGTGCCTGAGGATTGGCGGAATGCGTGCATAGTGCCATTGTACAAAGGCAAAGGGGATAAGAGTGAGTGCTCAAATTACAGAGGTATAAGTTTGTTGAGTATTCCTGGTAAATTATATGGGAGGGTATTGATTGAGAGGGTGAAGGCATGTACAGAGCATCAGATTGGGGAAGAGCAGTGTGGTTTCAGAAGTGGTAGAGGATGTGTGGATCAGGTGTTTGCTTTGAAGAATGTATGTGAGAAATACTTAGAAAAGCAAATGGATTTGTATGTAGCATTTATGGATCTGGAGAAGGCATATGATAGAGTTGATAGAGATGCTCTGTGGAAGGTATTAAGAATATATGGTGTGGGAGGAAAGTTGTTAGAAGCAGTGAAAAGTTTTTATCGAGGATGTAAGGCATGTGTACGTGTAGGAAGAGAGGAAAGTGATTGGTTCTCAGTGAATGTAGGTTTGCGGCAGGGGTGTGTGATGTCTCCATGGTTGTTTAATTTGTTTATGGATGGGGTTGTTAGGGAGGTAAATGCAAGAGTTTTGGAAAGAGGGGCAAGTATGAAGTCTGTTGGGGATGAGAGAGCTTGGGAAGTGAGTCAGTTGTTGTTCGCTGATGATACAGCGCTGGTGGCTGATTCATGTGAGAAACTGCAGAAGCTGGTGACGGAGTTTGGTAAAGTGTGTGGAAGAAGAAAGTTAAGAGTAAATGTGAATAAGAGCAACGTTATTAGGTACAGTAGGGTTGAGGGTCAAGTCAATTGGGAGGTGAGTTTGAATGGAGAAAAACTGGAGGAAGTGAAGTGTTTTAGATATCTGGGAGTGGACCTGGCAGCGGATGGAACCATGGAAGCGGAAGTGGATCATAGGGTGGGGGAGGGGGCGAAAATTCTGGGGGCCTTGAAGAATGTGTGGAAGTCGAGAACATTATCTCGGAAAGCAAAAATGGGTATGTTTGAAGGAATAGTGGTTCCAACAATGTTGTATGGTTGCGAGGCGTGGGCTATGGATAGAGTTGTGCGCAGGAGGATGGATGTGCTGGAAATGAGATGTTTGAGGACAATGTGTGGTGTGAGGTGGTTTGATCGAGTGAGTAACGTAAGGGTAAGAGAGATGTGTGGAAATAAAAAGAGCGTGGTTGAGAGAGCAGAAGAGGGTGTTTTGAAGTGGTTTGGGCACACGAGGAGTGCTCATCCTCCTCGAAGGCTCAGACTGGGGTGTCTAAATGTGTTTGGATGTAACCAAGATGAGAAAAAAGGAGAGATAGGTAGTATGTTTGAGGAAAGGAACCTGGATGTTTTGTCTCTGAGTGAAATGAAGCTCAAGGATAAAGGGGAAGAGTGGTTTGGGAATGTCTTGGGAGTAAAGTCAGGGGTTAGTGAGAGGACAAGAGCAAGGGAAGGAGTAGCACTACTCCTGAATCAGGAGTTGTGGGAGTATGTGATAGTGTAAGAAAGTAATTTCTAGATTGATATGGGTAAAACTGAAAGTTGATGGAGAGAGATGGGTGATTATTGGTGCATATGCACCTGGGCATGAGAAGAAAGATCATGAGAGGCAAGTGTTTTGGGAGTAGATGAATGAGAGTGTTAGTGGTTTTGATGCACAAGACCGGGTTATAGTGATGGGTGATTTGAATGCAAAGGTGAGTAATGTGGCAGTTGAGGGAATAATTGGTATACATGGAGTGTTCAGTGTTGTAAATGGAAATGGTGAAGAGCTTGTAGATTTATGTGCTGAAAAGGACTGGTGATTGGGAATACCTGGTTTAAAAAGCGAGATATACATAAGTATACGTATGTAAGTAGGAGAGATGGCCAGAGAGCGTTATTGGATTACGTGTTAATTGATAGACGCACGAAAGAGAGACTTTTGTATGTTAATGTGCTGAGAGGTGCAACTGGAGGGATATCTGATCATTATCTTGTGGAGGCGAAGGTGAAGATTTGTGGGGTTTTCAGAAAAGAAGAGACAATGTTGGGATGAAAGAGAGTGGTGAGAGTAAGTGAGCTTGGGAAGGAGACTTGTGTGAGGAAGTACCAGGAGAGACTGAGTACAGAATGGAAAAAGGTGAGAACAAAGGAGGTAAGGGGAGTGGGGGAGGAATGGGATGTATTTAGAGAAGCAGTGATGACTTGCGTAAAAGATGCTTGTGGCATGAGAAGCGTGGGAGGTGGGTTGATTAGAAAAGATAGTGAGTGGTGGGATGAAGAAGTAAGATTATTAGTGAAATAGAAGAGAGAGGCATTTGGACGGTTTTTGCAGGGAAAAAATGCAAATGAGTGGGAGAGGTATAAAAGAAAGAGGCAGGAGGTCAAGAGAAAGGTGCAAGAGGTGAAAAAGAGGGCAATGAGAGTTGGGGTGAGAGAGTATCATTAAATTTCAGGGAGAATAAAAAGATGTTTTGGAAGGAGGTAAATAAAGTGCGTAAGACAAGGGAGCAAACGGGAACTTCAGTGAAGGGGGCTAATGGGGAGGTGATAACAAGTAGTGATGATGTGAGAAGGAGATGGAGTGAGTATTTTGAAGGTTTGTTGAATGTCTTTGATGATAGAGTGGCAGATATAGGGTGTTTTGGTCGAGGTGGTGTGCAAAGTGAGAGGGTTAGGGAAAATGATTTGGTAAATAGAGAAAAGGTAGTAAAAGCTTTACGTAAGATGAAAGCCGGCAAGGCAGCAGGTTTGGATGGTATTGCAGTGGAATTTATTGAAAAAGGGGGTGACTGTATTGTTGACTAGTTGGTAAGTTTATTTAATGTGTGTATGATTCATGGTGAGGTGCCTGAGGATTGGTGGAATGCTTGCATAGTGCCATTGTACAAAGGCAAAGGGGATAAGATTGAGTGCTCAAATTACAGAGGTATAAGTTTGTTGAGTATTCCTGGTAAATCATATGGGAGGGTATTGATTGAGAGGGTGAAGGCATGTACAGAGCATCAGATTGGGGAAGAGCAGTGTGGTTTCAGAAGTGGTAGAGGATGTGTGGATCAGGTGTTTGCTTTGAAGAATGTATGTGAGAAATACTTAGAAAAACAAATGGATTTGTATGTAGCATTTATGGATCTGGAGAAGGCATATGATAGAGTTGATAGAGATGCTCTGTGGAAGGTTTTAAGAATATATGGTGTGGGAGGCAAATTGTTAGACGCAGTGAAAAGTTTTTATCGAGGATGTAAGGCATGTGTACGTGTAGGAAGAGAGGAAAGTGATTGGTTCTCAGTGAATGTAGGTTTGCGGCAGGGGAGTGTGATGTCTCCACTGTTGTTTAATTTGTTTATGGATGGGGTTGTTAGGGAGGTGAATGCAAGAGTTTTGGAAAGAGGGGCAAGTATGCAGTCTGTTGTGGATGAGAAAGCTTGGGAAGTGAGTCAGTTGTTCGCTGATGATACAGCGCTGGTGGCTGATTCATGTGAGAAACTGCAGAAGCTGGTGACTGAGTTTGATAAAGTGTGTGAAGAAGAAAGTTAAGAGTAAATGTGAGTAAGAGCAAGGTTATTAGGTACAGTAGGGTTGAGGGTCAAGTCAATTGGGAGGTAAGTTTGAATGGAGAAAAACTGGAGGAAATAAGGTGTTTTAGATATCTGGGAGTGGATCTGGCAGCGGATGGAACCATGGAAGCGGAAGTGAATCATAGGGTGGGGGAAGGGGCGAAAATTCTGGAGCCTTGAAGAATGTTTGGAAGTCGAGAACATTATCTCGGAAAGCAAAAATGGGTATGTTTGAAGGAATAGTGGTTCCAACAATGTTGTATGGTTGCGAGGCGTGGACTATGGATAGAGTTGTGCGCAGGAGTGTGGATGTGCTGGAAATGAGATGTTTGAGGACAATATGTGGTGTGAGGCGGTTTCATCGAGTAAGTAATGTAAGGGTAAGAGAGATGTGTGGAAATAAAAAGAGTGTGGTTGAGAGAGCAGAAGAGGGTGTTTTGAAATGGTTCGGTCACATGGAGAGAATGAGTGAGGAAAGATTGACCAAGAGGATATGTGTCAGAGGTGGTGGGAACGAGGAGAAGTGGATCAAATTGGAAGTGGAAAGATGGAGTGAAAAAGATTTTGAGTGATCGGGGCCTCAACATGCAGGAGGGTGAAAGGCGTGCAAGGAATAGAGTGAATTTGAACGATGTGGTATACCGGGGTCGACGTGCTGTCAATGGATTGAACCAGGGCATGTGAAGCGTCTGGGGTAAACCATGGAAAGTTGTGTGGGGCCTGGATGTGGAAAGGGAGCTGTGGTTTCGGTGCATTATTACATGACAGCTAGAGACTGAGTGTGAACGAATGGGGCTTTTGGTGTCTTTTCCTAGCGCTACCTCGCACACATGAGGGGAGAGGGGGTTGTTATTTCATGTGTGGCGAGGTGGCGATGGGAACAAATAAAGGCAGACAGTATGAAGTATGTACATGTGTATATATGTATATGTCTGTGTGTGTATATATATGTGTACATTGAGATGTATAGGTATGTATATTTGCGTGTGTTGACGTGTATGTATATAAATGTGTATGTGGGCGGGTTGGGTCATTCTTTCGTCTGTTTCCTTGCGCTACCTCGCTAACGCGGGAGACGGCGACAAAGCAAAATAATAATAACAATGATATATACATATATATGTATATATATATATATATATATATATATATATATATATATATATATATATATATATATATATATATATATATATATATTTATTTATAGTTATAATCCTATGAGTCCACGGGGAAAATGAAACACGATAAGTTCCCAAGTGAACTTTCGCGTAACAATCACGTCATCAGGGGAGACACAAGATGGAAATATAAGTCAGTTGATATACAACGAAGAGACATAGCTAGGACGGCATCTGGTAAACATATACATATATATACGAACAAAGTGCATATGAACGCGCACCTTCATAGAGCATACAAATCTCCAACAGCCAGGAGGCGATCATATCCTACCGGTAGCACCCCCGCTTGTTGCACAGGGGTCCCGGGTTCGATCCTGGCTGTTGAAGGTTTGTATGATATATATATATATATATATATATATATATATATATATATATATATATATTCCAGGAATCTACTAGAAAATCATGACAGTAACTACTCAAATAATCATAAAAGAGCTTAAGATCAAGGTGAACTAGATGTGGCCACATTTGTATGTCTATGTATTATGTATATATGTATGTATGTATCATGTATGTATGTATGTGTGTGCACTTTTGTTTTTTGATATATGGACATTTTTATGAGTTTTATGCTGATTGAATGTTTTAAGACAGATGATTCCAGAGTATCTTTGAACATACTGCTCTATGGACGTAAATAGTTTACCTGAGGGGCAAGCGGAGAGGCGTGATGCTGGACGTAGGTGGGCATGTGTATGAGCAAGTAACTGTGGAAGTGCGTAGAGGAGTGCGAGTGTCCACACTCCCACTATCAGCCTCACGCTACGTCCGCGAGTGATGGTCATGGAGTAGTGAAGCGGAGACGTGACAGCACAGTATCTGTGGGAACCGAACACCAGCGAGGAGTCATTAATGTCTAACAACTTGACTATTTTAACGAGGATCTGCAGGCCGTCGATAAGAGAGTACTATTATAATATCAAACTAGTATATGAAAGGATCTTTATGAATCACACACACACACACCCACACACACAGGACCAGCATAGGTTCGAATCGTCAGGTGCGTTGAAGTCTGGCAACATGCGTATCATAAATTCTTTATTTGGCCAAGATGGGGAACTGTTTACAAAGTTCACCAACAATAAAGGATTCCAGTTTGTATAAGCCTTCACTAACATTAATGTTACAATTCTTTGTGTATTCAATGATAGAAGATTCAATGACATTCCTCGTGGTACAAGAGATAGAGTTAATAACTGAGATGCATTACTCCACTCAATGCAATGATCATAATTTTCAACGTGATTAAACAAGGCATTTAATTCTTGTCCTGCTCTTATACTATATTCATGTTGCTTAAGTCTAACAGAAAGATCCTTGCCATTCTACAAGTCATAAAACTTATCACAATTTCTACATAGTACTCTATAGATGCATCCTGTAGAACTTTCTGGTGAGTTTCCGATTAAGATATTATTTATAGTATTGTTGATGCTGAAGGCAACATTCACATCAAATGATTTAAGTAACAACGGAAGTAAATTAAAATTATTACTAAAAGGGAGAACTGAAAGGTTCTTAGTGTCAAGGGGAGGTTTGAGTTCAACTCTATAAAATGATTTCTTTGCCAGCTTAAGGGATTTATCAATGAAAGATCTAGGATGCTATAACTGGGATCCAATAGAATATTTCTTCTCAAACTCATCATCAGTAAACTCTGGACTGCAAATTCGTAATGCCCTAAGGAACATATACTGGAAAGATAATGATTCAACTCTGTCATGTTGAGCTGAGTAATAATGGATGTATGAGCATATATTGGTAGGTTTTCTGTATATTTTGTACGGCAATGGTAACCCTCTTTCACCTGCATTAAGTAATCTTTACATGGAATTCTTTGAAACGAAGCTACTAATGGATATCTGAAACCTCTAATGCAATTTGGTTTAGGCCTCTAGATGATGATCTTTGTGTTTGGCCAACAAATGAAGATTTATGAAAAACTTTACCTTTACTTAACAGTATAGTACCTTCCATCAATTTTACTGTAGAAATTGAAAATGATGGTATGTTACCACTGCTAGATTGCATGATCCATAGAGATAGAGACAAGTTTAAGTTTAGGATTTACAGAAAACCTACCAATGTATGCTCATATATCCATTATTACTAACCCTTCCCACGGTTGCTAACTATTCATTCACCATTCCATAGTGTCTGTTTCACATTTCCCTAGTAATTATATGTCGATATCAATACCTAGTTAAGTGACTCCTTCAACATCCAAAAGTAACAGGTACCACTACTGCCCTTAGATGATCCCTCTCAAGTAAGATATACCAAGGTGACTCTTCGACGATCCAAAGCTGACCATTTCACCATCAAAGAAGACCCTAACACCCCTTCCCCGTCCTCCTTACTCTACTGAACATCAGATAGGTCTCTTACCACCAAAATATATTATCAATGCCATAAACGTTTCACCATCAGTATATAAGCTTCCATCGACAGTTAAGCTTGCTATCATTACACAGATTGCTACTCCTGCGCCTTGTTAAACACTTCACTGCCTCTTATGAAAACTCCATGATTTTCTTATGAGTTTCATTATACACAGATAAACCTATTATCATCTGGATAGAAATAAGACTTCAAGGTAATATCTTATCAACCCATCAATACCAATCCACTCACCTGTCAACAGCTATGAGCAAGACGGAAAAAATAGCTGCTTCCACCGCCAGAGCCATGAGAGCCTTGGAGACCTGGCACCACCAGAACTCCTCGTCACCGCGGTTGACATAGTGAGCTCCATCAGCGCCTGCAGCAGTGGCGGGCGTCAATAGCGGGGTGAGGCCCCCCAGCCGAAGGGCGTGCACAGGCACCACCACCACGGTCGACACCAAGTTCGCCGACGTCAGGGACAGCACGAACCTGATCACGATCATTAATAGAGCGATCTACAATCAAACTGATGATTAACTTACTTTAAAACAAATCCACCAGTAGAATCATGTATAGTCATGATTGGTAAACCTTTACACTGAATTGGTTAAACTCGTATCCAAAGCAGATGAAGTGATCAACAGAAAACCATATATATATATATATATATATATATATATATATATATATATATATATATATATATATATATATATATATATATATATATACACACACACACACATATATATAACGCGGGAGACAGCGACAAAGCAAAATAAAATAAATAAATAAATATATATATATATATATATTTTTCTACATTCAAACTTACATCCCAGCTTTTTTGTCCCTAAACCCCGCTGAACCTAATAATCGTGCCTTTATTCACATTTACTCTCAAATTTCTCCTTTCACACATTCTTCCAAACTCTGGCACCAACTTTCTCACTCGAATTAGTAACCATTACTGTATCATCGGCAAACAACTGACTCACCTCCCAGGCCCTTCCATCCCCAACAGACTGCATACTCCCCCAATCTCTCTAAAACTCTTGCATTTACCTCTCTAACCTCTCCAACCATTAGCAAATTAAACAACCATGGGGATATGACACATACCCCTCCCGTAAACCGACCTTCACAACCGATCACTCTTCTTTCTTCCTACTTGTACATATGTCTTACATCCTTGATAAAACTCATTGCTTCTAGCAGCTTACCTCTCACACCATCTATTCTTAAGACCTTCCACCAAGTATCATTATCGATCCTATCATATGCCTTTGACAGATCCATGAATGCTGCATACAAATCCATCCGTTTTTCTAGGCATTTCTCACACATTCTTCACAGCAAACTCTTGATTCACACATCCTCCACCATTTTTGAAACCACACTCCTCCTCCCCAGTCTGATGCTCTGTACATGCCTTTAACTTCTCAATCAATACCCACTTGGTAGAGAGACAGCATTAGGAACTAATGAGGAGATTACTCAAAGCTATGGAATGACCTATTGTCAGATTAATCAAATGTTGGAAAGGGATCTTATGGGCTGACCCTTAAGGCTGTATCTCACTCATTGGAGTGCCCTGAAGGGCCAAAACTCACCTGGTGGGGAATTTTTCCGAGAGGCCCATTACTCACCTGTTAGTGAGTGACCTGATAGATTGTATTCAGCCTGACAGGTGGTAACCTAGCGATACCAATGAGGTAAGAACTCACCGGTTTGAGAGAGACCTGAGAGAGGGCCTCCGGTAGAAGACCAGGAAGACCAAGGAGTTGACAACAGTCCCAAAAATGAAGACGACGCCCAACACTGCCAGCATCGCTGCCGTCACCACCACGCTGATGTCTGTCAGGATACCAGAATAGTCATTATGGGGAAGGAGAAGGCGTAAAGGGGAATTTGGGGTAAGCAAAGGGATGGCACTGTTTCCCAAGAGTCAGACACGTGGCGAGGAGGTGTATGAATAGCAGTAGGTGCGAGGCTGCAGTAGCAAAGTGTGATCTGAGAGTGATTGTTTGCTTTACGTGCATGTGTACCTCTAATCCTAGGGCTGTAGTAAATGGTTGAGGAGTAAGGCTACTACTTTTGAGTGCGATAAGACAGCAGTACTTGTAAACATATTGCATCAGCAACTATGAAGGACATGGCAATTACTATTGAATTGTTATGGTCAACATAAACGTGATGAAACAATATTTTTGTTAATTTAATGACACAACACCTAAGACTGAAACAAATCAACAACTGTGAACATGTGAAAAAAATGATATGATGATTATGGTTGATGTAGAGAGGCAGTACCTCTTTCTGTGTAGGGACTAACGTACACATTAATTGGCCTAGTATATAAATAATTGACTGCTCGTGCGGACCTTTTCTAAGGCCAAACTGCAATACCTTAAGCCCCCAAATCTAGGGTATAAGTACCTTAGACTTTGTGCCAGGTTTTAATTTACGTACGTTGACTTTGAAGGCCATTTTGGGGGCAACAAAGTCCATCCCAGCCCTATAGATAACACATAATTCACCGCACCTCTCCCCTCCCCTCCATATGCTTTATAACATTCACCTCCAAAACATCCATCTTTCATCTAATCATCGATCACATTTAACAGGCTTTTAAGATATTCAATCAGAATCAACTTCACTACATATCTGCCTGTCACTATTTCTTCATTTGCCCCCCTTCAACGGCGCTCCCATTTGATCTCTTACTTTTCTCATCTCGCTCACCCCAAATATCATTAGCCCTCTTTTTTCAGCCACTCTACTTTCCTCTTGACTTCCCATTGCTTTATTCTGTACATTTCCCAATTACCTGCGCTCACTACTCTTTCTCACCTCTCTTAAAGCCTCTGCAAGCTTTCCTCATCGCCTCCACCAGGTACTGATCAGACATCCCACCAGCTACCCCTCTCAACACGTTCACATCCAAATGTTTCTCTTTTGCACGCTCATCAATTAGTATACAATTCAGTAATACCCCTTTACCATCTTTTCTAGACACTCGAGTATGCTTATGTTCTTATCTCTTTTTAAGCCAGTATTTCTACGAATCAGCCATTTTACAGCCCACAACTTCACAACTGTTCACCATTCTTATCCGCAACACCGGCTACCCTTTCTTCCCCAGTTATACTCTCAATTGCCACATTAACTAAAGTCACATTCATATCATCCATCACCAACACTCAATCTTTTGCATCATAACTGCTAATACATTAGCTTAGCTCCTCTCAAAATACATTTTCCTCCCTCCTCTCGCTTCCAGATGCATAAACACTGATAATTGCACACCTCTCGTAATCTATTTTCATTTTTGATCCCCATTCTCTTACACTCTTCCACATATTCCCAAAATTTCTTCAGCATCAGTACTACCCTTTCCTTAGCTTTCACCCTCACACTAGCCCCCATTAAATACCAAAACCATTCCTCCTCTTTTTCCCTTTACCTTTCTTTTCACTCAGAGCTAGAATATCCGGGTTCCTCCCTCAAACGTACCACCTATCTCTCCCTTCTTTTCATCTTGAGTATATCAACACATTCAGATACCCTACCCTGAGCCTTCGAGTAGGATGAGCACTCCTAAATTGGCTCCTTCTGATTCTAAGTTTTAGAAATAAACAATATAAGGAAGGGAGAGTTTTCAGCCCCCTGCTCCCGCTCTCGCCCGCTTAGTCACAATTTAGGGCACGCAAGGAATTCGTGGGAAGTATTCTTTCTTCCAGGCATGTGAAACGTCTGGTGTAAAGCATGGAAATGTCTGTAAGGCCTGGATGTGGATAGGGGGCTGTGGTTTCGGTGCATTACACATGACAGCTAGAGACTGAATGTGAACGAATGTGGCCTTTTTTGTGTGTTTTTCTGGCGCTACCTTGCTGAAGCAGGGGTCAGCAATGTGTTTCCTGTGGGCGGGATGGCGCCAGATATGGATGAAGGCAAGCAAGTATGAATATGTACATGTGTATATATGTATACGTCTTTGCATGTGTATGTATGTTTATATGTTGATAAGTATATGTATTTGTGCGTGTATTGGCTAATAAAACTGAGCTTGATAAAATCTTGAAAACACTGAGTGTGATATATGTATCGAGATAGATAAAAAACTCATGGGGACAACCGCCAAGTCCTTGACTACGAGGGTTGACTGGGGGCTGTGTTTGTGCCATCGGATCTCGCATGTCAGCGATATGGTACCTTTGCGATGTGTTCTTTTGTTGGTTGGGGAGGACAAATAGCATTAGGCTTCTGAGTTCGCCCGTTTGCTGGTTATTGAGTTGGGGAGAAATTATTCGATAAAATCTTCTGATATTTGTATTTTGTTGTGACTATAGCAAAGCTTGAGGATCTACATGTTGTCCGCCAACTGCTGTCGTATGAGAGAATGTTGTGATCTTTTTCCATGAGCGGTTTAGGTGCACCTTCCTGCGGCTGTATTGTAAGTCTACGACTCAAAGATGGTGAGGTAAATCAAATATGGCTACTAGAACGAAATTTATGGCCTTCGTGAGGACAGTAGCTGCATTTGTAGATGTCACCAATTGTGTAGAGCAGTTCCCATATCTGTAAAGGTTATCAGTCGTGCAGAGCAGTAGCCATAGATGTTGACGTCACTAGATGTCTATAGCAGTAGCCCTGATGTAGACGTCATTAGATATGTAGAGATGTACTGTAGCCGTCAGTATCATTCACGTGTATAGCGATAGTCATCACTATAAACGTCACCATTCGAGTAAAGTAGTAGCCGTAGATGCAGACGTCACAGACGTGTGGAACAGCAGCCATGGTTGTATACATTCACGAGGCGTGTAAAGCAGTAGCCGTGAGTGTAGACTTCACCAGGCGTGTAGAGCAGTAGCCATGAGTGTATACTTCATCAGGCGTGTAGAACAGTAGCCGTGAGTGTAGACTTCACCAGGCGTGTAAAGCAGTAACCGTGGATGTAAACTTCACCAGGCGTGGCTGTATACGTCACTAGAAGTGTAAAGAAGTAACCGTAGCTGCAGACGCCATCAGACGTGCAGAGCAGGAACCGTGGCTGTAGACGTCACCACCAGATCCTCTAGCGGAACGGCACCACTAAGTCTGCGAAAACCAAATCAATACAGTGCGTGGAAGTCCGCTCACCAACAGTCTCCTCACTCCCACCCTCCCTCGCGCTCCCCTCTTCCGTCTGTTTAAGAGTCGATATCTACTGTGCATTTGTCTGTCTCGCTTAGAGTTTCAGGGTTTCATTCACTCATTTTTGTCTATCAGTGGTTATAGTCCACGCATCAGATTGTTCAATTCATACTGGTTGCAGCTTTTTGCCAAGAGAAGGTGACGCCTTACACCAAAGCTGCAGCTTCATTCACGATTGGTAGCAATGAGTGGGTAAAACAGGTTTTTTTTGCCTATACATCTTGTTTCGGTGGCAAAAGGCTATAATCCTATGTGCAGGTGCATATTCAGATGTAGAACCGATATCAATTTAAAAAAGCGAACAAAATTCTTAGATTTGTATGTAGGGTTTCCAAATTTAAGTCTAAGATAATCATCACTGTACAATTCACTGGTACACACCCCCATTGAATACTGTGTTCAGTTTTGGTCACCCTATTTGGAAAAAAAGACAAAGACAGAAAGGACAGAGTATGGAGCCAGTCAATGTGAATCCTGGACTGGAGAAACAAATCCTATAAGAACTGATATTGAAATGAACGGACAAACACCAAGCAACCGACCACTTAACTCAGTCATTATCTACAATTCACCAAATTCATCAGAAATTACACTTCCCAGATAAACACCAGACATATTCTCCCTCTTACGCTCTGGACATCGCCCACCATTACAACAATGCAAACACCGTTTCAGTATCTTCAAGACTGTGGATGGGAGGCATGGGCTGCAGATAAGGATGTGTGGATGAGGATGGATGTGTTGAAAATATGTTTGAGGGCAACATATTATGTTGAAATAGCCAGATAAATCTTTTTTAATTGGACTCTTTCTGATTTTTTTCAAGTTGTCTAATTTCGCTTTACACATGCCTGGGGAGGTTGTGTCAGATACCTCCAAGGGTTGTCTTGGCATCTTCGATCTGAATCCATCAAATCATCTTCTTGGGCGTGTGGAGAGATAAGTGAGCTGCTGGGAATGACACCGAGTAGTTGGGAGAGGCTGAGTGATACCTATATCCGTACGTGCATGTAACGCTGTATGCTCATTGGCAGTTGCAAATGCTGGAGCGTGTAGCTATAGTATCGTGTCTTGCCCCATGTTCAGCTTGTTGATTTTTGTTCTTTGTTCCTTGACAATTAGTGCTTCAGCGTTGTATAATCGCCTTGCGTCTTCTTCACGGCGCAGTAACCTTGTTGATTTAATGATTGTCTCGTGTGGGGATGTTGTTATATCTTTTTCAGACATATAGTTTGATGAAGCCTTCCTGTAGATGCAGAGTAAATTTTCTGGACAGTGTACAGGTTGTTTCCCACGTAGAACATGTTGGTGAGGAACTCACAGCCTCCTTGATGTTTATTCGAATTCACAGACTACATTAGATTCTTGTAATGTGTCGTGTTTTCTTCTATAGTTGGTTGATCATTATTAGGCTGCATGTTTTTGTTTGTTTGTTTCTTTGGTTGTTTCTTAAACAGATAAGTACCTTGAATTCGTTGTTTATTGGTATGTGGTGGTTGTGTTTGGAGACGATGTCGCGTACCACATATTCAACTGTCTTGTAGGGAGGTGACATCTGGTTCCAGTAATATATATTGTCAGGTGTGTTCTTTAGAGTTTCTGCAGCTACAGAATTGTTTTTCATGCAAAATTTTAGTTGTCTGTCTGTGTAAGACTTATAAACGATACCGATGAGGGCTTGTGTTTATGTGTGAAAGATCATATATATATATATATATATATATATATATATATATATATATATATATATATATATATATATATATATATTGCAAAAGGTCACAGTGGTGCGCGTGATCTAGTATATGCATATGACCACAAAGAAAATGAAACACGATAAATTCCCAAGTGCACTTTCGTGTAATGATCACATCGTCAGGGGAAGATACAAGAATGAGATAGAAGTCGTGAAACATTCAGTTAATATACAAGGAAGAGACGTAGCTAAGACGCCATTGGTAAACAAGCGTTTCCAGATGGTAATTTTCGGGTTGGTGATGTTCTGGTCTTGCATCATACCTATCATATTTTCTTTAATCTTCTATAACTAAATACACGAAGATCGGTAACATTAATACTAGTGAAGGTCTATATAAACAGGATAGCTTTGTCTTAAGCAAAATTTGTAAACAGTTCCCTTTTCTTGTCCACATAACAGAAATTTTATGACGAAGCCTTCGAGGGAAAATCCTCACTTGGACCCCTTCACTGTTCCTTCTTTTGGAAAAGTAAAATTGAAAGGGAGGATTTCCAGCCCCCTGCTCCCATCCCTTTTAGTCACTTTCTACGACACGCAGGGAATATGTGGGACTCATTCTTTCTCCCTTATCCTCTATATATATATATATATATATATATATATATATATATATACTCTAACAAACATGTAATTCATGAGAGTTCCTTGACAGCAGGAGGCAGCTAGTAAAACAAGTGTCGTTGAGAGCATGCAATCTGTACGAGAACCGCTTGTAGCATTTACATGCTCTTCTCTGACATAAAAAATGTGCCCTCTTTTTGTTTCTTTCCGAACCCTTAGTCTTCTTGTCTGTATACTTTTTCTTACTTATTCCCTTTATCCACAATGTTTCCTCTCGCTTTCATCTCCGTTTGTCAATCTTTGGAAAAGCATGATCTATAGACGGTCATGCAGGCCCAGTTTTCTATGTACGACAGGTTGTGTCAGTCACCAGACAGTTTCATTCAAACTCTTGTCTGACATAATTTCAAAATGAAAGCAATTGTGAAGGTTACCAAAATACTAAATAAGTTTCTGCGGCACAATAGAAAGATCAAACGCGCTTAGGGTAGGCCATGTCATTAGAGGAGTCAATAAATAGGAACCAGGCCACCACGGGACAGTTGCTGGGTCCATACAGAGGCCGCTGTTCGGTCGCTGACGGGATCATCGATCCACCAGCACCACGCCCCACCATCTCGACTCCCAAAACCAGCACACCCACCCGAACCGCTCGACAATAACATCTCTGCCCTGCTGCCTGCATTGTTTGATGGGGGAGGGAGAGGGTACAAAAGAGTGGTGATGCTGAGGGAAGTAATATGGTGACGTAAAGAGGCTAGAGGAGGAGGATGCTATGTCCAGTGGCAAGTGGGGCATGTGGAAGATGTAAGATCGACAAGAGGCAAACAGGAGAGCTAAGTAGAGAGAGGAACGAGTGGGACACTAGGGAGGGCAACAGGGCTGCGCTATTGGGGTGGAGTACTACTAGGGTTGCAAAAGATTTGAGGCTTGTTTAGGGGATAAATAGGTGAATTTGTGATAACTACAGTAAAGCAAAAGCAAAAGAGGATTGAGGCAAAAAGAGCATCGGAATAAAATGTGAAGCAGGGCAACGAAGTATGAGACAGCAGTGTTGTTAGGACTGTATATTCATAGAAATGAGATGGGTGAGCAGGATAATGTGTTACGAGCAGTATTGATGTCTATTAGGAGTAGCAAGACAACAAGGTAGAAACAGGATAATTTAGCAAGGGCAGCATAGCAGCACGGTGGACACAGCTGGGTATTGAGGTGGGGACATTAAGGTACAATGTTGGAAGCAGAAAGTGGTTAGGTGGGATCAGGAGGGTAGTGAGATAGAGGCAGCAGGGTAGTGGGTTAAAAGCAAACAGTAGTCAGATAAGGACGAGTACAGAACATGAAGCAAGGTAGTGAGATGGGGCAGCAGGGTACTGAAGTAGAACCAGCAGAGATAGGAAGATGTAGGGCATTTATGCATGAGAAAACCCTGACAACAGAAGATCCGATATTCTATGACGAAGAGGCATGATAGTATAGCAGAAGGGTCTCCATTCTCCATTCCCTCTGGCATATCATCTAGCAGGAAAACAGATATGAAGGAACATCATGCAATAGAAGTTATTACGGTGATATGGAACTTTCAAAGAGGAGATAAAAAGAAAACACGTTCTGATCTAATCACGGCTGCTGAATATCTTTTGAAAGAAGGACTTCAGCCGCTATTTATAAATGAACGAAGTTGAAATACATGCATTTCTATACTGTTAATCATAAGCAGGCTTAAAATTGATCATAAATTTCTCTTTGTGATTCTGTGATATCTTTAAAGTATTTGTCTTGCCGTGTTCTGAGTTTCTTCGTTTAACCCCGTTTCATCTTATTTGAATCATAAAGTCTTGTAACTGTATTGTTTAAAAAAATATTTGTCCTTCCCTTTAACTATTTTCCGTTATATCTGTTCAATAAATCTTTATACAACGTGAACAAATTATAGTGAGGCACATTTTTGAAATGAAAATGAATTTTGAAAACCGAGCTGATCCCACAGGGGCTTTCTTTTTTTTTTCACAAAAATACATTTAATGGAAAATCTGGTGGAATTAGAAGGATAATGAAGTGAAGGTAGTAGACCAATTTAGAATAAGCGGAACAGCAGTGAGTTCAGACAGTAGGGCAGTGTTGTTGGAACAGCCAAAAGTAATGTAAGAGCAGTAGGGTAATGCTGTAAGAGCAGAAAGGTAGTCAGGTGAACCTGAATGCTGAAAGTAGCAGGGTAGTAGATTGAGAGTACCAGTGTAGTAGATGTTAGACAGCAGGGTTTTTGGGTGGGGAAGGAGAGAGTGAGATTGGCACAGTTGGGTAATATGGTGGGAGCAACCAGGATGTGATGTAAGGCAGTATGGAAATGTAGTGTGAACAGAAAGAAAGATGGGAGCAGCAGGATAGTTTGACAGTTGCACAAAGGTAATGATGAGGGTAACAGGTTAGTAAGGTGGAAGCAGTGTGGTACACAAACAGTCAGTTAATATACAAAGGTAATGATGAGGGTAGCAGGTTAGTAAGGTGGAAGTAGTATGGTATACAAACAGTCAGTTAATATACAAAGGTAATGATGAGGGTAGCAGGTTAGTAAGGTGGAAGCAGTATGGTATACAAACAGTCAGTTAATATACAAAGAAGAGACATAGCTATATGCCATTGGTAAACAGGTGTTACCGGATGGTGGTATTCGGGTTACTGGTGTTCGTGTCTGGCACTGTCATAAAATTTTTATTACGTGGACATAAAAAGAAGTTCAAATATTTTGCCTAAGACAAAGCCATTCAGTATACATAGACCTTCACTAGTACTCGTGTTACAATTCTTTGTGCATTTAATGATAGAAGATCAATGGTATTTCTCGTGGTAGTTGCAGTTAATAGCTGAATTAGTGTTACTACAATCAATAAAATGGTCATAAGTTTCAAATGATTAAACAATGCAGATTCTTGTCGTTTTTATACTTTATCTAAGTTGATTAAGGCTAACTTAAAGATCTTTACCAGTCTGCCCAGTATACAACATATCACAGCTTTAACAAGGGATTCTGTGAATACAGCCCGCAGAATGTCCTGGCGAGTTTTTGATTAAGATATTCTTTACCGTACTGTTATTGCCGAATGCTACATTTACATTATAGGATTTAAGCAACCTGGGAATAACGTAAAATTATCAACATAGGGGAGAAATAAAAGATTCTTGGTATCAAGGGAAGGTTTGGGTTTAACTCCATAAAATCATTTCTTTGCCAAATTAAGAGACCTGGGATACTTTAACTTGAACCCAATGGAATATATCTCATCAAACTCAAAATCAATAAATTCCGGACTGCATATACGTAATGCCCAAAAGAACAGCGACTGGAATGATGTAGTTTAACTTTGTCATGTTGAGCTGTGTAGTAATGAATATAAGAACAAATAATGGTGCGTTGTCTGATTATGCTAAACTTAAACATGTTTATATCCCTATGGATCATGCAATCTAGAAATGGTAACACAGTCATCTTCAATCCCACAGTAAATTTGACAGAAGGAACTAAATTCTTAGGCAAAGTGAGAAATATTTGTAAATTTTCGTTTGTTGGCCTAACACAAAGAACATCATTTACACACCTGAGCCAGATTGTAGGCTCAGAGGGTAACATATCTCTTGGAAATTTTGTTTCAAAGAATTCCATGTAGAGATTACTTAATACTGGTGAAAGAGGGTTACCCATCGCCATACCAAATCTTTTAGTATGATATTCTCCATTAAACTGAAATACACAGTCATTTATCCACAATTTCATCAAAGCAGTAAAAATAGAATTTGAAATAGGTAAAGCCAGGTTATTCAAGACATTAACCAAATATTTTAAGAGGTCATCAACTGGAACTTTTGTGAACAAGGATGACACATCAAAACCTACCAGTTTGAAATCAAAATTAAGTTGTATATTATCAAGCTTGTTAACTAATTATACATTGTTCATGATATTAGAATTTGATATATCACCAACTCTCTCTCTCTCTCTCTCTCTCTCTTTTATATATATATATATATATATATATATATATATATATATATATATATATATATATATATATATATATATATATATAGTGGTTTTGATGCACAAGACCGGGTTATAGTGATGGGTGATTTGAATGCAAAGGTGAGTAATGTGGCAGTTGAGGGAATAATTGGTATACATGGGGTGTTCAGTGTTGTAAATGGAAATGGTGAAGAGCATGTAGATTTATGTGCTGAAAAAGGACTGGTGATTGGGAATACCTGGTTTAAAAAGCGAGATATACATAAGTATACGTATGTAAGTAGGAGAGATGGCCAGAGAGCGTTATTGGATTACGTGTTAATTGACAGGCGCGCGAAAGAGAGACTTTTGGATGTTAATGTGCAGAGAGGTGCAACTGGAGGGATGTCTGATCATTATCTTGTGGAGGCTAAGGTGAAGATTTGTATGGGTTTTCAGAAAAGAAGAGTGAATGTTGGGGTGAAGAGGGTAGTGAGAGTAAGTGAGCTTGGGAAGGAGACTTGTGTGAGGAAGTACCAGGAGAGACTGAGTACAGAATGGAAAAAGGTGAGAACAATGGAGGTAAGGGGAGTGGGGGAGGAATGGGATGTATTTAGGGAATCAGTGATGAAGTGAGCAAAAGATGCTTGTGGCATGAGAAGCGTGGGAGGTGGGTTGATTAGAAAGGGTAGTGAGTGGTGGGATGAAGAAGTAAGATTATTAGTGAAAGAGAAGAGAGAGGCATTTGGACGATTTTTGCAGGGGAAAAATGAAATTGAGTGGGAGATGTATAAAAGAAAGAGACAGGAGGTCAAGAGAAAGGTGCAAGAGGTGAAAAAGAGGGCAAATGAGAGTTGGGGTAAGAGAGTATCATTAAATTTTAGGAAGAATAAAAAGATGTTCTGGAAGGAGGTAAATAAAGTGCGTAAGACAAGGGAGCAAATGGGATCTTCAGTGAAGGGCGCTAATGGGGAGGTGATAACAAGTAGTGGTGATGTGAGAAAGAGATGGAGTGAGTATTTTGAAGGTTTGTTGAATGTGTTTAATGATAGAGTGGCAGATATAAGGTGTTTTGGTCGAGGTGGTGTGCAAAGTGAGAGGGTTAGGGAAAATGATTTGGTAAACAGAGAAGAGGTAGTAAAAGCTTTGCGGAAGATGAAAGCCGGCAAGGCAGCAGGTTTGGATGGTATTGCAGTGGAATCTATTAAAAAAGGGGGTGACTGTATTGTTGACTGGTCGGTAAGGTTATTTAATGTATGTATGACTCATGGTGAGGTGCCTCAGGATTGGCGGAATGCGTGCATAGTGCCATTGTACAAAGACAAAGGGGATAAGAGTGAGTGCTCAAATTACAGAGGTATAAGTTTGTTGAGTATTCCTGGTAAATTATATGGGAGGGTATTGATTGAGAGGGTGAAGGCATTTACAGAGCATCAGATTGGGGAAGAGCAGTGTGGTTTCAGAAGTGGTAGAGGATGTGTGGATCAGGTGTTTGCTTTGAAGAATGTATGTGAGAAATACTTAGAAAAGCAAATGGATTTGTACGTAGCATTTATGGATCTGGAGAAGGCATATGATAGAGTTGATAGAGATGCTCTGTGGAAGGTATTAAGAATATATGGTGTGGGAGGCAAGTTGTTAGAAGCAGTGAAAAGTTTTTATCGAGGATGTAAGGCATGTGTACATGTAGGAAGAGAGGAAAGTGATTGGTTCTCAGTGAATGTAGGTTTGCGGCAGGGGTGTGTGATGTCTCTATGGTTGTTTAATTTGTTTATGGATGGGGTTGTTGTTCGCTGATGATACAGCGCTGATGGCTGATTCATGTGAGAAACTGCAGAAGCTGGTGACTGAGTTTAGTAAAGTGTGTGATAGAAGAAAGTTAAGAGTAAATGTGAATAAGAGCAAGGTCATTAAGTACAGTAGGGTTGAGGGTCAAGTCAACTGGGAGGTAAGTTTGAATGGAGAAAAACTGGAGGAAGTAAAGTGTTTTAGATATCTGGGAGTGGATCTGGCAGCGGATGGAACCATGGAAGCGGAAGTGAATCATAGGGTGGGGGAGGGGGCGAAAATCCTGGGAGCCTTGAAGAATGTGTGGAAGTCGAGAACATTATCTCGGAGAGCAAAAATGGGTATGTTTGAAGGAATAGTGGTTCCAACAATGTTGTATGGTTGCGAGGCGTGGGCTATGAATAGAGTTGTGCGCAAGAGGGTGGATGTGCTGGAAATGAGATGTTTGAGGACAATGTGTGGCGTGAGGTGGTTTGATCGAGTAAGTAATGTAAGGGTAAGAGAGATGTGTGGAAATAAAAAGAGCGTGGTTGAGAGAGCAGAAGAGGGTGTTTTGAAATGGTTTGGGCACATGGAGAGAATGAGTGAGGAAGCATTGACCAAGAGGATATATGTGTCGGAGGTGGAGGGAACGAGGAGAAGTGGGAGACCAAATTGGAGGTGGAAAGATGGAGTGAAAAAGATTTTGAGTGATCGTGGCCTGGACATGCAGGAGGGTGAAAGGAGGGCAAGGAATAGAGTGAATTGGAGCGATATGGTATACCGGGGTTGACGTGCTGTCAGTGGATTGAATCAGGGCATGTGAAGTCTGGGGTAAACCATGGAAAGTTGTGTGGGGCCTGGATGTGGAAAGGGAGCTGTGGTTTCGGGCATTATTGCATGACAGCTAGAGACTGAGTGTGAACGAATAGGGCCTTTGTTGTCTTTTCCTAGCGCTACCTCGCACACATGAGGGGGGAGGGGGATGGTATTCCATGTGTGGCGAGGTGGCGATGGGAATGAATAAAGGTAGACAGTGTGAATTGTGTGCATGGGTATATATGTATATGTCTGTGTGTTTATATATATGTGTACATTGAGATGTATAGGTATGTATATTTGCGTGTGTGGACGTGTATGTATATACATGTGTATGGGGGTGGGTAGGGCCATTTCTTTCGTCTGTTTCCTTGCGCTACCTCGCTAATGCGGGAGACAGCGACAAAGCAAAATAAAAAGAAAGTATAAAATAACTATATATATATATATATATATATATATATATATATATATATATATATATTTTTTTTTTTTTTTTTTTCATACTATTCGCCATTTCCCGCGATAGCGAGGTAGCGTTAAGAACAGAGGACTGGGCCTTTGAGGGAATACCCTCACCTGGCCCCCTTCTCTGTTCCTTCTTTTGGAAAATTAAAAAAAAAAACGGGAGGGGAGGATTTTCAGCCACCCGCCCCCTCCCCTTTTAGTCGCCTTCTACGACACGCAGGGAATACGTGGGAAGAATTCTTTCTCCCCTATCCCCAGGTATATATATATATATATATATATATATATATATATATATATATATATATATATATACATATTTTTCTTTCTTCATACTATTCGCCATCTCCCACATTAGCTAGGTAGCGTTAAGAACAGAGGACTGAGCCTTCAAGGGAAATCCTCACTTGGCCCTTCTCTGTTCCTTTTTTTGGAAAATTAAAAACGAGAGGGGAGCATTTCCAGCCACCCGCTCCCTCCCCTCTTAGTCGCCTTCTACGACACGCAGGGAATATGTGGGAAGTATTCTTTCTCCCCTATCCATAGAGATTATATATATATACATATATATATATATATATATATATATATATATATATATATATATATATATATATATATATATATATATATATTTCGTTCTTTCAAACTATTCGCCATTTCCCGCGTTAGCGAGGTAGCGTTAAGAACAGAGGACTGGGCCTTTGAGGGAACATCCTCACCTGGCCCCCTTCTCTGTTCCTTCTTTTGGAAAATTAAAAAAAAAAACGGGAGGGGAGGATTTCCAGCCACCCGCCCCCTCCCCTTTTAGTCGCCTTCTACGACACGCATGGAATACGTGGGAAGAATTCTTTCTCCCCTATCCCCAGGTATATATATATATATATATATATATATATATATATATATATATATATATATATATATATATATACATATTTTTTTTTCTTCATACTATTCGCCATCTCCCACATTAGCTAGGTAGCGTTAAGAACAGAGGACTGAGCCTTCAAGGGAAATCCTCATTTGGCCCCCTTCTCTGTTCCTTCTTTTGGAAAATTAAAAACGAGAGGTGAGGATTTCCAGCCCCCCCGCTCCCTCCCCTTTTAGTCGCCTTCTATGACACGCAGGGAATACGTGGGAAGTATTCTTTCTCCCCTATCCATAGAGATTATACATATATATATGTATATATATATATATATATATATATATATATATATATATATATATATATATATATATATACATATATATATATATATATATATATATATATATATATATATATATATATATATATATATATATATATATATATATATATGACTTCGTAAATGCAGAAACACCACGAGAATCCTGAGCGCTTTCGTGTATTATCATATCTTCAGAGGACTAGTTACAGAGTAAATAAATACAGTACAGGTCATGCATACTGAACCGGAAGGAACATGAAATGGGGCAAGTGACCTTGAATAACTGATAAGGCGAGGTTAGCATAAGATCCTGTGTGACCCACCCTCATCCTAACCTTGACCTGTCATTTCCTGGAGGACCTCACTCAAGTGTAACCCGATACACGGTTAACTTACATGAGTTAACGTACACTCAAGAATAGTTGATAATATCTATTATAATCTCACTTACAGTAAATGGATCTAATTTGTTTATTCCTTCACTGATGTTCATACATTATATCATCCTCAAGGTGTTTGATCATGCTGGATCCTGTTACATTCAATTATGCTGGATTGTGTTGCATTTTATTATGCTTGATTATGTTACATTTCTTTCATCCCCATCACTACATTTAACAAAAGCCTTAGCATTTTTCTAGTCAGTTGAGAGATCATTTTTACTAGGATGCACAAACAAGGCACTGGATTGCTGGCCAGCACGTATACTCTACTTATGCTGTTTTATTCTAGTGTTCAATTTTCACATAGGCGGAACGGGCAAGAAGAGAGGAGGGCGAGTTGTTCCAGGTGAAGATGGGTCTGCGGTAAGGGTGTATGATGTTATCACGGCACTGTAATTTGTTTGCGGATAGGTTGGTGAGGGAGGTTAATACAATAGTCTTGTAGAAAAGAGTGAAGATAAAGTCTTTAGAGGTTTGAAGGTGGGGGCTGGTAGCTCAGTTGTTTTCTGATGCCACCACGCTGGTGATAGATTCGAGTCAGGAAATACAGAAGCTGGTGTCTGAGTTTGGGAAGGTATATGAAAGGAAAAAGTTGAAAGGATATGTGAGTAAGGGCAAGATTATTAGGTTTAGCATTAAAGAAAAGCAGGTTATTTGCAGTGTCAGTGTCAGTTTGAAATTTATATGGAAGAGAATGGAATCATGAGAGCTGAAGTGATACATAAGGTGGGTGAGTGGGCAAAGCTTTGTACTGGCACCATTGAGAGTTGTGTGGAAAAAGAGGTCACTGCCTACAAGAGCAAAGATGGGTATGTATGAAGGTATAGTGGTCCCATCGGTGCTAAATTGATGCGAAGCACGGACCTTAAACAAAAAGATACTGAAGAGGGTAGATGTACTGGAAATGAAATGTTTGAGTTCAATACGTGGTTTGAGGAGGGTTGACCGATTAAGAAATTATAGAGAATGAGATAGGCGCGGTAGTACGAGGAATATGCTTGTGAGAGCTGAAGAGTGTGTTCGGGCCCGGAACGAGCAAGAGAGTGTGTGACATGCAAGGTATAGAGCGAATCGGAGCGATGCGGTATACAGGGGATTACATGCTGTCTATGGGCTGAACCCGGTCATATGAAGCAGTTAGGGAAAATCACAGACAGGTCTGAGGGGCATGCTTGTGGATAGATGGCTGTGATTTCGATGCATCAGACTTGACAGCTAGAGAGTGAATGTAAGCAAATCAAGCCATTTCTTTTTCTGTTCCTAACGCTATCTCAATAACTCGGGAAATGGCAAACTTGTATGGAAAAAACAAGAAAAGAATTTATATATATATATATATATATATATATATATATATATATATATATATATATATAAATGGTGGTTTGATTATACTTTTTTGATAAAGCTAAGAAAAGTAAATCTCTGGAATCTACTGTTATGAATTATCTGATGGGAATGAAAGTACAAGTAAAACACAAACATTAAGGCATTTCAGGATGATCAAACTCAAAATATAGAATATATGGTCTTTAGTTAGGTTATGACGTTTGTATATTGATATAGACATTGCAAAATAGTGGGATGTTTTTCATTGAGAAAATAGCCATATATGCAGGTCAGGATGCAGACAACAGCCTGGTATGCCATCTGTCTTCTTTGACACGAGTCCATTTATTCAATCAGGGTAATTTTGATAGTTTTCCTCATTTTCTGTGTAATGTCTCAACTTTCTTAAGTAATTATTTGTCATCCACTTCATTCCTTACTCCAGGAACCAGAGGTCACTATATAATGGGGGAGAATGATATGTACTTTTGCCCAAGCAATACAGTTAAAGTATTTGTTCCTATTGAATTGTAGTTGTTACGTGGAAGATTTAAGGCAAACATAAGCTTAAGTTTAGATGCTGATGTACCCTGTCCACAGCAAAGTAGTGGGGAAGTTGTGCTATTGTATGTTGCTAATGGAATACCTTTTAAGCTAAAGCAATTTCCTTTCTGGGAGATATCAGGATGGCAGGTAATTAATTAAATCCATCTTCTGTAAGGTTACCCATTTCTTAAGATATTGTTTACAGATTATCCTTATCAGTATCATAGGGTAGGATTTGATTAATTAACTCAAGTGTTCTAAAGGGGGAGTGTGTTGATATTTTTACTTTATTGACTTTGGATGTTAGATCATAAAGTTAAATTTTTATCATGTTGAGTAATCCCAAAGTTTGCATGTACAGTATGTATTTGCACAATTGTATTATATGTCACGAGAAATTCAGGTAGTGGTGCTTTCACTCAAGATATGTCTGGAAGGTATCTCTAGATCTTATTACAAAAAAAGAGAAGTTATTTGCAGTGTGTAGGAAATTGACATACTTTAGCACATAGTAAGATGTGATGAGGAACCTGAAGCCATGATCATTGTCTGCAAGATTATTTTATGTTCCCTGAGGGAATTCAAGCCTTTGTCACTTATCACAGGAGGTCCATTGTAGCTGTTTTCACCATAGGTACTATGAAGTATAAATTCATGTCTTTGTAATGGGCCGAGAGCAAGTGGTAATTAAATGGCCTTTAAAATGTGCTGATATATATATATATATATATATATATATATATATATATATATATATATATATATATATATATATATATATATATATACAGGAATCCCCTATCCTGGGGATAGGGGATTCCTGGGGATAGGGGATTAAGAATACTTCCCACGTATTCCCTGCGTGTCGTAGAAGGCGACTAAAAGGGGAGGGAGCGGGGGGCTGGACATCCTCCCCTCTCGTTTTTTTTTTTTTTTTAATTTTCCAAAAGAAGGAACAGAGAATTGGGCCAGGTGAGGGTATTCCCTCAAAGGCCCAGTCCTCTGTTCTTAGTGCTACCTCGCTAACGCGGGAAATGGCGAATAGTTTAAAAGAAAGAAAAAGATATATATATATATATATATATATATATATATATATATATATATATATATATATATATAAGTGTGTATATATATATATATATATATATATATATATATATATATATATATATATATATATATATATATATATATATATATATATATATATATATATATATATATATATATATATATATAAATATATATATATATATATATATATATATATATATATATATATATATATATATATATATATATATATATATATATATATATATTTTCTTTTTTCTTTCAAACTATTCGCCATTTCCCGCATTAGCGAGGTAGCGTTAAGAACAGAGGACTGGGCCTTGAGGGAATACCCTCACCTGGCCCAATTCTCTGTTCCTTCTTTTGGAAAATTAAAAAAAAAACGAGAGGGGAGGATTTCCAGCCCCCCGCTCCCTCCCCTTTTAGTCGCCTTCTACGACACGCAGGGAATACGTGGGAAGTATTCTTTCTCCCCTATCCCCAGGGATAATATATATATATATATATATATATATATATATATATATATATATATATATATATATATATATATATATATAGGGTGTTTTGGTCGAGGTGGTGTGCAAAGTGAGAGGGTTAGAGAAAATGATTTGGTAAACAGAGAAGAGGTAGTAAAAGCTTTGCGGAAGAGGAAAGCCGACAAAGCAGCAGGTTTGGATGGTATTGCAGTGGAATTTATTAAAAAAGGGGGTGACTGTATTATTGACTGGTTGGTAAGGTTATTTAATGCATGTATGACTCATGGTGAGGTGCCTGAGGATTGGCGGAATGCGTGCATAATGCCTTTGTACAAAGGCAAAGGGGATAAGAGTGAGTGCTCAAATTACAGAGGTATAAGTTTGTTGAGTATTCCTGGTAAATTATATGGGAGGGTATTGATTGAGAGGGTGAAGGCATGTACAGAGCATCAGATTGGGGAAGAGCAGTGTGGTTTCAGAAGTGGTAGAGGATGTGTGGATCAGGTGTTTGCTTTGAAGAATGTATGTGAGAAATACTTAGAAAAGCAAATGGATTTGTATGTAGCATTTATGGATCTGGAGAAGGCATATGATAGAGTTGATAGAGATGCTCTGTGGAAGGTATTAAGAATATATGGTGTGGGAGGCAAGTTGTTAAAGCAGTGAAAAGTTTTTATCGAGGATGTAAGGCATGTGTACGTGTAGGAAGAGAGGAAAGTGATTGGTTCTCAGTGAATGTAGGTTTGCGGCAGCGGTGCGTGATGTCTCCATGGTTGTTTAATTTGTTTATGGATGGTGTTGTTAGGGAGGTGAATGCAAGAGTTTTGGAAAGAGGGGCAAGTATGAAGTCTTTTGGGGATGAGAGAGCTTGGGAAGTGAGTCAGTTGTTGTTCGCTGATGATACAGCGCTGGTGGCTGATTCATGTGAGAAACTGCAGAAGCTGGTGACTGAGTTTGGTAAAGTGTGTGAAAGAAGAAAGTTAAGAGTAAATGTGAATAAGAGCAAGGTAATTACGTACAGTAGGGTTGAGGGTCAAGTCAATTGGGAGGTAAGTTTGAATGGAGAAAAACTGGAGGGAGTAAAGTGTTTTAGATATCTGGGAGTGGATCTGGCAGCGGATGGAACCATGGAAGCGGAAGTGGATCATAGGGTGGGGGGGGGGGGGCGAAAATCCTGGGAGCCTTGAAGAATGTGTGGAAGTCGAGAACATTATCTCGGAAAGCAAAAATGGGTATGTTTGAAGGAATAGTGGTTCCAACAATGTTGTATGGTTGCGAGGCGTGGGCTATGGATAGAGTTGTGCGCAGCAGGATGCATGTGCTGGAAATGAGATGTATGAGGACAATGTGTGGTGTGAGGTGGTTTGATCGAGTAAGTAACTTAAGGGTAAGAGAGATGTGTGGAAATAAAAAGAGCGTGGTTGAGAGAGCAGAAGAGGGTGTTTTGAAATGGTTTGGGCACATGGAGAGAATGAGTGAGGAAAGATTGACCAAGAGGATATATGTGTCGGGGGTGGAGGGAGCAAGGAGAAGAGGGAGACCATATTGGAGGTGGAAAGATGGAGTGAAAAAGATTTTGTGTGATCGGGGCGTGAACATGCAGGAGGGTGAAAGGAGGGCAAGGAATAGAGTGAATTGGAGCGATGTGGTATACCGGGGTTGACGTGCTGTCAG